>NC_057809.1:479270397-479570397 GCF_018294505.1 Triticum aestivum | reverse complement strand
TAGGACGTTTGTCAAGGAATCCTGGGATGAAATACATAGTAAGACCATTTGGGCATTTTATCTTGCGCCCCACAAGATGTTTTAGGTCCCCAGCATAAGCATCAGACGCTTTTGATTTCTGGCTAGAGACCTTTCCCTGCAGAAGAGAGTTAATTTTTCTTAACCACCCACATCTTCAGGGGTGTCTTAGAAGCAATGAGTCTAAGTGTAGCATCTGAGAACGTCGGCTTTGTAGCCCTAGCAAATAGCCTTGCAAGTGGTGAATAATACTCATACGAATAAGTAGAAAAGTTCTTGGTCCTATGAACATAGCGGTTTGATGAAACACACTCGTATTCATAAGTCTGGGTATGGTTTCCCTGCAAAACATTGGCGTTAGGGTGACTCTGGTGAGTCCTCTGTCTCTATGAAGCCTTTCGGCCATATGAAGCCTTTGGTCTGGGGTTTGTCTTCTTCCCAGGTGGTGTCATGATGACATTCATAGGAAGTTTCTCAAGACACCTTTTGGGCACCCAAATCTTCTTCAAAGGTGGTCCATTCCTGTAGTTAGTACCAATACACCTGGCAAACACTTCACCATTATGATTCTGAAACAGTTTATAGTTTGCATCAAAGGATTCATCAATGATAATAGGGTTTGCACAAGTGAAGCTAGATACGGTAGATGGATCCACTGAAGGTCCCTTTGCAACAACCCATGTGGTTTTGGGGTACTGCTCAGGCTTCCAGTATGAACCATCAACATTCATTTTCCTCTTGAACCCAACACCCTCTTTCCTAGGGTTTCGGTTCAGAATCTGTTTCTTGAGGACATCACATAGTGTCTAATGCCCTTTGAGACTTTTGTACATTCCTGTTTCAAGCAATGTCTTCAACCTGGCATTCTCATCATCAATAGTAGTGGTATACTCGGCAGAGGGGTTAGTAACTGAAAGTGCGTTATATCGACTAGAGGGGGAGTGAATAGGCGATTTTTATGAAAGTCTTCAGAACATAGAAGTTTTGAAGACAAACGATAGAATTAAACCTATTACCATGCAGCCGAAGGTAGACTACACTAGGCAAACCATAGTCGAGTATTCAATGAAGTGAAAGCACAAAGACTAATAGCAGCTAGGTAGTAAGGATCAGGTAGGAAGTTATTGTGAAGCCAAACAGAACACGCAGTCACTCAGTGAAGACAAATGATAGTGCAAACATACAATGACTTCACAATGAGTAACAGTAAGTAAAGTGAAGTGAAGATGAAACCAGTGACTCGTTGAAGACAATGATTTGTTGGACCAGTTCTAGTTGCTGTGACAACTGTACGTCTGGTTGGAGCGGCTAGGTATTTAAACCTTAGGACACACAGTCCCAGACACCCAGTCCTGAACACGCAGCTCAGGACACCCAGTCCTCACTGTATTCTCGTTGAGCTAAGGTCACATAGACCTCGCCCAATCACTCTGGTAAGTCTTCAAGGTAGACTCCCAAGCCTTCACAGACTTCGTTCACTGGCAATCCACAATGTCTCTCGGATGTTTAGAACGCGACGCCTAACCGGCTGGAGGATGCACAGTCCTCAAGTGTAATAAGTCTTCAAATCACACAGACAAGAAGACTTAAGTGATGCCCAATTCTCTCTGGCTCTGGTGGTTAGGGCTTTTGTCCTCGCAAGGAATTCTCTCTCAAAGGCTTCAAGGTGGATTGCTCTCAAACGACAAAAGCCGTACTATTAATCTGAGAAGCCATACATTTATGGTTGTAGGGGGTGGGATATTTATAGCCACTTGGCAACCCGACCTGATTTGTCCGAAATGACCCTGGGTCACTAAGGAACTGACACGTGTTCCAACGGTCAGATTTCAAACTCACACGGCAACTTTACTTGGGCTACAAGCAAAGCTGACTTGTCCGACTCTGGACAAGATTCCCTCTCATAGTCTTCACTCGAAGACATAGGTTTTTGGTTTAGGCATCACTTCAGTCATTCTGACTGGTTCTCTTGGACCCCACTTAACAGTACGGTGGTTCCTATGACTCAATCACAAAAGAAAAAGAACTACGAAAGATCTAAGTCTTCGAGCTCCATAGGCTTCATATCGTGTCTTCTCTTGTGATAGTCTTCAATGTGAATATCTTCATATACCACCTTTGACTTCAATGTCTTCATACATTTTTAGGGGTCATATCTGGTAGTAAAACCGAATCATGAGGGACTTCTACCTGTGTTATCCTGCAATTCTCACAAACACATTAGTCCCTCAACTAGGTTTGTCGTCAATACTCCAAAACCAACTAGGGGTGGCACTAGATGCACTTAAAATCTCCCCCTTTTTGGTGATTGATGACAAACTAGTTGAAGTTTTCAACGGGGAATATAATCTGTGAAACTGTAAAGGATAAGGAATTGTCTTCATAAGTTGCAAGGGCTCCCCCTGAAGATGTGCATATAAGTTAATTTGCTTTTGGAATGCAAATGCACATGGAAGGTGGTACTTGTGGAGATCCACTTCAACTTATGATGACAATCCACTATGCATGTGAAAGTATATGAAGATAATGCCATGCATAATGGAAAATGGACGTCTACAGAATGAGCTAAGTGCGGAATTTATCGTCGCACATGCGGAATTTATCTTCGCAAAACAAGGTGGCAAATAAGTAGCAGACGACCATCTAGTTTAAGTGTTACAACTCATAAGAACCAAATATAGCAAAAAAACGAGAGTTGTAAGCACGAAGCAAAATATAAGGCACCCGCCCATATGGACCCGCTTGAAGACTATCAATCTCATATGCTTCTCCCCCTTTTGTCAGTAATGACCAAAAAGGTTTGAAGACATAGAGCCTCTACTCGTTCCCATGAGGAGTAGGTGAAGTAGCAGGGTCGTTGGTGTTGTTTGGCGGTGCAGAAGAGCTCGGAGGTGCTGAAGGAGGTGGCGGTGAAGTAGCATCGTCTTCTTCCTCAATAATTCTGGCAGACACTGTGGCAGTAGAGGAAGAGAACTCAGAGTCTTCAAGGGATGGAGTTCCTTGCAGCATAGCCCTTCGAGGAGGTGTGGAGTCAAACTTGAATCTCTCAGTGAAGCCATCCTCTTGAAGATCAGCTTCAGAAAGCATCATCGTTAGCCCTTTCCATGTGCGGCGACAGGTTTCATGGCAACGAAAGCATTCTTGGTGGCAAGATTTCGAGTGCGATTAACATCCACCAAGAGGCTTTTCAGCTGACGCTTCAGCCAGTCATGATGCCTATCTTGTTTCTGATGTAGAGCCACAAGAAGCTCTCGGTCGTTGAGAACACGAGTGCGCTTCTTGGGTCTTGGAGCAGTGGCACTGTCAGTGGCTTTAGTGGAAGCAAGGTGTGGTGCACGTGTAGTGCCAGCCAAAGGATACACCCGAGAAACTGCTTCAACGCCTTCAACGTTCTGAGTAAAACTCTGATGGTTCTGCATTCTGAAGACTTAGAGGTTGCTTGGCAGGCTCAGAATATATGGCTTCAGTAGACATGTCCACGTCAGGCAAGAAGATCCGATGGTTGCGGGCTGAGGGCTGATAAGAGATGGCGGAGTGTAGCTTGATCAGCCGCATGACCCAAGGGGCGTAGAACTTCAAACCAAACAGATCAATGCCTGATGCAGCAAGTTGGCGTATGAAGAAGTCCTGTGCATTGAAGCATTTGCCATGAAGTATATAGAAGACCAAAGTCTTCATTGCACCCTGAAGCTTGGCATTTGGAGAGTGCCCTTTGATAGGCCAGAGAGTTCGCCTGATGATGTGATAGATGGTTCTGGGCAGGTACTCAAGGTCTTCAACGAAGAACTCTGTGGGATACGCAGCATCTTGGGGCAATGGCTTCATCATGCTGAGCATTTGACTCATATCAGGTTCTGGCCGCTGAAAGATGCTCTCAATAGCTTCAGCATGCAGCTGACAGCCTTGCTCGAAGAGATCGCCAGGAGTGGGCAAGCCAGTGAGCTCAATGATGTCAAATGCATTGGCTTCGTGATGAACGTTGCCAGTCATCCACTCCAGGACCCAAGTCTTCGGATCTCTGCTGTACCCTTTGATGTGAAGTGTGGCATAGAATTGTAGCAGCAGCTCTTCATTCCAATGCTCTTCATCAGTAACAAACTGCAGCAGACCCACTTGCTTGAAGCAATCCAACGCTTCTTCTAGACAGGGCAGACCAGCTATAGCTTCAACGTCAAGGCGCTTGTGTGGGAAGATGCGACCTTGGTTGTAAAGAATGCAAGAGTAATAGCTTCGCTGAGGATAGCTCCAGAACCGATCAGATGATATCCTTTCCCTTGAGTAGGGGTTCCTGGAGCTATTGAAGAACGTGTTGTCTGCCCTGAAGCCATTGATGTTGAAGGAGCCAGGTGCTGATGCAGGACCTGGAAACCTTGGCAGTCTTGGGATTGGCTTCTGGACCTGAGGCCTGTGCTCAACATGATAGTTGAATTGGGGACCGGCAGCAGACTCAGGAACAGAAGTGGCGGGATCAGTGGCTTCGCTGTCTTCTGAAGCTTTTGCTGGGGAGGGCTCCACATTAGCTTCATTGTTGGTTGTGGCAGCCTCAAGATTTTCATCCTCCACTTGACTAGCTGGAGGGTCGGTCACAGGCACGTTCTCCTGGAGAACTGCTTCTTGGTGGAGCAGGGGAGTGGGATCTTGTGGTACTTCTTCTTCTGCGGCTGATGCAGCCGGAATGTCTTCAGCAGAGACTTGAGGCCTTGGACCTTTGCGAAGCCTGCGGAACGCAGACGACGCCTGTGGAGTTGGAGTGGGCTGGGCCTCATAGTCTTCTTCCTCTTGTGGGCGATCCGCCCATGAAGCATCCTGTGCAATTGGCGTCAGTGGACGACCAATGCTGATGAGTTCGCTGTTTTCTAACTGAGGAAGGACTGCATCATCTTCTACATTGTCATGATGACCAATGTCTTCAGCAGCGATGGGATCAGCTGCTGGAATGTCTTCAGCTTCAGGAGCCTCTGTGGAAGCAGGCTCATGAACTGTCAGTTGACGTTCTGCGTCAGGATGAACCATAGAAATGGGTTCAACTATCAAGGGCTCTGTGGGAGCAGCCCGAGCTTTCTTGGTCTTTCGCTTTTTCTTGGTGGGGGCAGTAGGAGAGTCTTCAGAGTGTTTCCTCTTCCTGGCTTCAGCCTCAGCAGTTCTTGTCTTCTTGAGCTCTGAAGCTGTTGACCGGCTCTTTGGCTTCGAGCCAGTCATTCTTGTTGGGAAGACAATCGGAACTGCTTCTTGCCTTGGTGCATCAGATTCAGCCGTAGCAGGCTTCTTCTTCTTCTTTGCGGCCATCCTGGGGTCGATGCCAGGACGCCCAAGTGCCTTGCGCTTCTCAGCCTCATTATAGGCTTGCACACATCTGTCAGCCAGAGTCTTCATGCGCTCACGCGAACCCTGAGCTTCTGCACGCTTCTTCACAAAGGCTTCCTTGAGCTCGTGCATCATTGTCTTGAAGTTCTTCACTTCTTGCACGCTGAGCTTGGCCATATGCTTCTTGAACTGAGCCTTTTCATAGTCAATCTTCTGCTTCAGCTCAACAATGCGCTGGGCAATAGCAAGTTCTGAAGCAATGGCGCCTTGGAAGGCGACACTGAGGCCAATGGGTAGCTGCAGATCTTCAAAGCTGATGTTTGGCGTGTCAAACCACTCGTCAATGAAGTTGTGGATGATGGTGACATCAAAGAGAGGCAGATCATTGAAGATTTCTGCTTCTTCTTTGCTCTTGATGAGTTGCTCAAGAGCGTCATCTGCAAGATCTTCATCACTTGACAGATCAATGTCGTCGTTGCGCAGAATGGCAGCAGCTGTTAGCTCTTTGCCAGTGTGAGACAGAGGCATCTTGGCCTTCTGGGGCCTTGGAGACGCGTGATAAGTCTTCAGACTGCACACTGTCTTCAGGAGGTGCAGTTGCCAATGGCTTCGCCCTTGAGATTTTTGGTGAAGGGGCCGGCTTTGAAGCTTTTGGCTTCTTCAACTGCTTTGGCTTCGGCACTGCAGGCGCGTCATCAGACTCAGTGTCAGCTGCAGGCTCATTCACTGCAGTCCCTTGAACCAAGATGTAGGTGATGAGGCCTTCAAGGTTGGCGAAAGGACCGATGACATTGGGTTCTGCATGTCGTGTGCCATCTGCCCTTGGAGATGAGGGACCAGGGTTGAAGTCTAACCCAAAAGTCTTCTTGTTCTGCTTCGCTGAGTTCTGAGCAAACTGGAAGTTGCGCTTGAACAGATTGTCGTCACGACACCATAGCAGTGACGACGAGTGTGCATCAGCAGGCTGTGGTCCACGGACCATGCATGGATAGAAGCCTTGAGCAATGGCTTCATCTCTGGACCTGGGTAGAAGATTCTTGAATAGGATGTCTCCCCACGGTCTCTTGATGGCGTTTTTCTCAGCATACTCCTGGGTCACAAATCTGTATTTGAACCATTGTTCTGCCCAATATCTTCGAATCCATTGGATTCGGGTCTTGCGCTGACTGTAATCCTCTTCAGGATCTGTCTTGTACATTTCTGAGAGTTCATCTGGCAGATCTCTGGAGGTCTCACCACGATGCTTTCTGCCACCCTTCCTTGCTGCTTTCTCTGAAGCCATAAACTTTAACTTGAAAGGCTTCAAGACGTTCAAAGGCTTCAAAGGTTTTCGTTTGCTGGACCAACAGGAACTGGCTTCGGGAGAATTTATGTGATGCTGTAAGAATTCTGCAAATGAATGCAGACTATGAGAACCAAAGGATTCTCCCACGGACATGTACCTGTGACAGCATTAAGGTGCGAGGGAAGGGGAAGAGGTCATATGCATTCTCAGAAGATTTTGAAGATAAATCAGTTTAGAAGACATTGACCTCATCGTGCGAAGACATTCACTCATAGATAAGAAGTTGGTTCCAGATTTGTACGAATCCACAGATCAGTACAAGTGAGGAATCTAACTACTTTGTGAAGCACAAGTGAATATACTAGGCATGTTTATGAGATGCAGTATGAGAGAGATCTAGCTTGTGTGAACAGAAACTGCTTGTGGTAGAAAGTGACAGATCAATAGGATCAACGGTGCTGTAAAAAAGGGAGTTTTATTTACCACACTGAGAACTGCTAGACGAAGTGGGAGATGAGGCCGAGCAGTTCGATCTTCCGTGCCCTAACTTGGCGACGGAGGACACCTACGGCGACGGCGGAGAGGACGATGTCCGCGGTCGGCGTGAAGACGGCGTCGGAGAGGTTGCGGCAGCGAAGCGCTTCGTCGCCGGCGTCGTCGAGAGCTAGCGGTGGCGCTAGGGTTCGTGCGAGGGTGGAAGAAGAGATAATGACCGCTGTGAGTGTGTATTTATAGGCACAGGGGCGGCACTGTGCTATTACACAGGTGCCCCTGGCGATTCGCATTTGAGGAACACGTGGCCATTATGCGGAATTTTGGGGTTTGTTCCACGTCCCACGCACGCCTGGATTGTCGGGTGGTCGTTCCTACTTCTCCGGAATTCATGTGGAGGAATGAGCATTGAAAACGGACTTAATGGTTGTCTCTGTATCTTCTGCTGACAAGGACGCAGAGAAGACATTCGACAGTTTCAATAGAATGCATATGACTTGGAGAGATAGAGTTTGAGATAGAAAGCATAGAGAGGTTAGGGTCCGATCACATTCACTTAGTTCAAAAGATTCAACACGAAGACATAGCTATAAGTGAATGCTGTAGAGGACAGAACACTAGCATATATATATATATATATATATATATATATATATATATATAATCAACATAGTGAGATAATCATGAAAATATGTTGAGATCGAAGCCAAACCAAATGTGAAGACATTGCAAGGTAACGCCATGAGTGAAACACTTCAAAATAGAACGTTTGGTGGTGGCGTTACCCACCGTATAGGAAGTATTAGACCCAGACACGGCGCACAATTATCGTGGCGCTCCGAAGTCAAATTCCACATTAATGTATTCACACTTAGAATGTATGTCTTCATTGATTGAAGATATACTTCACTTCGTGTGTTGCACATCTAAGTCATCAATATGCATAAGGGTTAGGATGTGTGCCTGATCACAGGACATTTGAGGATTCCAGGATATTTAGCTCACACCGTAACTTGCAAAACCTCTTCTCATCCAAGGGCTTGGTGAAGATATCTGCCAATTGCTCTTCAGTGTTGACGTGTATGATATCAATGTCTTCCTTCACAACATGATCTCTGAGAAAGTGATGACGAATTTCAATGTGCTTTGTCTTCGAGTGCTAAACTGGGTTGTTAGCAATCTTGATGGCGCTTTCGTTGTCGCAGTAAAGTGGCACTTGCTTCAGATGAATGCCATAGTCCTTGAGTGTTTGCTTCATCCACAGAACCTGAGCACAGCAAGATCCAGCAGCAATGTATTCAGATTCAGCAGTGGAGAGAGATACACAGTTCTGCTTCTTTGAAGACCAACATACAAGTGATCGTCCCAGAAAGTGACATGTGCCTGATGTAGACTTGCGATCAACTTTGTCACCAGCATAATCAGCATCTGAGAATCCAACCAGATCAAACTCTGAGCCCTTTGGATACCATAATCCTAGAGTTGGGGTGTGATCCAAATATCAAAGAATTCGCTTCACAGCTAAGTGATGCGACTCCTTTGGTGCCGCTTGAAATCGAGCACACATGCAAACACTAAGCATAATATCTGGCCTAGATGCACATAGATAAAGTAAAGAACCAATCATGGAGCGGTATACCTTTTGATCGAACTCTTTACCATTGTCGTCAGGACCCAGATGATGTTTGGCTGGCATTGGTGTTGTGAAGCCTTTGCAGTCTTGCATACCGAACTTCTTCAGGCAATCTTTGAGATACTTCTCTTGAGATATGAAGATGCCATTGCGTTGTTGTCGTATTTGAAGACCAAGGAAGAACTTCAGCTCCCCCATCATGGACATCTGATATTGCTCTTGCATCATATATCCAAACTCTTCACTGTACTTCTGATTGGTGTAGCCGAAGATAATGTCATCCACATATATTTGGCACACAAACAGTTCACCATCATATGTCTTCGTGAAAAGAGTGGGATCTAGGGAACCAGGTATGAAGCCTTTGCTCTTCAGGAAGTATTTGAGTGTGTCATACCAGGCCCGAGGGGCTTGTTTGAGGCCATACAGTGCCTTGTTGAGCTTGTATACAATGTCAGGATGTTTTGGATTTTCAAAGCCAGGTGGTTGTGCAACATACACTTCTTCTTCAATCTTGCCATTGAGAAAGGCACTCTTCACATCCATTTGATATAGAAGTATGTTATGATGATTTGCATAGGCCAGCAGTATGCGTATGGCTTCAAGTCTAGCCACAGGAGCAAATGTTTCATCAAAGTCAATGCCTTCCACTTGAGTATATCCTTGAGCAATGAGACGAGCTTTGTTTCTGACAACTTGACCATGCTCATCTTGCTTGTTGCGGTATATCCATTTGGTGCCTATTATATTGTGCTTCCATGGATCAGGAAGCTTAACCAGTTCCCATACATTATTCAGCTCAAACTGTTGAAGCTCTTCTTGCATAGCTTGAATCCATTCAGGTTCCATGAAGGCTTCTTCAACTTTCTTGGGTTCTGCTATTAAGACGAATGTGAAGTGCCCACAGAAATTTGCTAGCTGAGTTGCCCTTGAACGAGTGAGTGGACCAGGTGCATTGATGCTATCAATTATTCTTTCAATCTGCACTTCATTGGCAACACGAGGATGTACAAGGCGAAGACTTTGCTCTTGCTGTTCATTGTCGTTGTTGGAAGGAATATCTTCAGGCTGAGCATTGTCTTCATGTTGATCAGGTGCTGAAATGATAAGTTCTTCTTCAGGATGAGCTTCAGAAGGTATAATTTCTCCAGTTCCCATTAGCTTGATTGATTCACTGGATGGAACTTCATCTAGCACATTTGGCAGCTGCTCTCTTTGTGAACCGTTGGTCTCATCGAACCGCACATCCACTGTTTCAACCACTTTGTAATGAAAGAGATTGAAGACTCTGTAGGAGTGCGAATCCTTTCCATATCCAAGCATAAAACCCTCATGTGCTTTTGGTGCAAATTTTGAGGTGTGATGTGGGTCCTTGATCCAGCACCTTGCGCCAAATACTCTGAAGTAACTGACATTTTGCTTCTTGCCAGTAAGGAGTGATGAAGCCATGTACCTAGGGTAGGGGCACGGACCTGTCCAAGAAGCCCTACCCTAGGACATCCCTAGAAGAAGTCACCTTTCAATCGACTGAGGAGTTATCCCACTCGATGGGTTCAAGACACTCGACCAAGAAGCTATCACTCGACCATGAAGCCAACCACTCGACCGCCAGGAGACCTAAAGTCACTCCGCAGGCAAACGGTCGGCTATCAAGTAGTCTTTATGGCCATTATAGCACTTTATTAAGGGCATTATCAGTAACGCCCAACCTTAAATGTACCTTAAACCCTGCATTACTGAGGGCAGGAGGGGGCCGGTGAACTCTATATAAGCCACCCCCCTCCTCAGTATGAAGGGTTCGCACCCCTGTTATTCACACGCCAGTAATCCAGTCGACCGCCTCCGGGCACCGAGACGTAGGGATGTTACTTCCTCCGCGAAGGCCTGAACTCGTACATCTTGGTGTGTTTACAACTTCCCAATAGCTGAGATCTAGCCTCTCCATACATACCCCCCTACATCACTGTCAGAGTTAGAACCACGACAGTTGGCGCCCACCGTGGGGCCGGAATCTTAGCACCTGATTGGAGAAGTTGCGATTTTTCCGATCCCTTTGATCATGGTTTCGTGTGGAGTTTTTGCAGAGGGCCGCGAGATCCGCCTCGGCGTGCTCACGTTCATCGCCGACGACTCCGCCTGGCTTCATGAGGCACCACTCGACATCGACGCGCTCCCCGTCCGCGGTGCGACGCATTTCCGCGCATGCGTTCGTGGCGTCCTCCTGTGGCAGCCGTCGACCTAGTATTGGTCGGCCCCTGTATCGTCTCCCCGCTCAGTCTCCCACCAGCGCAAGCGCTCCCGTCGGTCGAGACTTCAGAGGTGGGTGAGGCATGCCGTGGCTCGCCAGTCGGTCGCCCCGCAAGTCGCGGCAATCGAGCCTGACGAATCCCTCTGCGGCCTGTTTGACCTGTCGACTGGCTCCGCGGAAACCGCATCCGAGTGCGACAGCAGCGACCCAGCGGCTGAGATCCTGGCGGTCGATAGAACGCACAGTCCTCCCGGTTTCCCTCGCGCTGATGGAGGCGCGGGTGGGGGCGACCCGTCGCATCCCCACGATGAGTATCTCCCCTAACCTCTCACGTCATTGCAGCGAGAGGAGCTTCGCCGCCGGAACACGGACGCTCTCCGCACTCCTATCGTCGGAGAGTCCCCCGAGGCCCGGGCCTTGGAGGACGCGCGCTTGGCTAATTTGGCCGAGCGCACTCGACTGGAGAATCTCCAGCGAGCACTCGACAAGCAAGCGCGTCAACGGGCTCCCGAGTCTAGTCGACGCCAGCTCTTCCCGCTGACGCAGGTATACCAAACCCCAGTTCGGAATTTGGCCGCCGCGGCCCGTATAGCAGAATCGATTCAGCCCTCCCAGTCGGAGGCTGGCAGGGGCTTGTTACAGATCAGAGCGTTGCTCCGGGCGGCGGGAAACCAGAATTCCGCTGTTTCTCAGTCGCGAAATAGGATCCACAGTCGATCCGTTGCAACAGATACAGTCCAGTCGGCTCACAGCCCACGGTCGCCCCCGAGGCGTGAGGGACGTGGCGACCAGCATGATCAGTACAGAAGGAATGAGCAGTATGATCACCGATCCAATCGTGATGATCGACCTTGAGTGCCAACCCCTCCCCCGAGGAGTGGGTCATATGCGCCTCGACATCAAGATGACAGGCGCCCTCATAGCGTTGGGCAGAGGATTCCCGTCGACCCCAGGGACCCAGGCTTTGACGCGAGATCTGTCCTCGTTCAAGGCTTGGTTGACAGGATCAGGGCTCATCGGGAAGGCCAGAACAGAGATGCGCCCGCCAGCAGCAGAATACGTGTTTCAGGGCCAGAGTGTTTCAGTCGAGCCATCAGGGCCGCGGTGATTCCTCCCAACTTTTGGTTGGCGACTGGAGTCAGCAAGTTCACCGGTGAGTCTAAGCCTGACACTTGACTCGAAGATTACCGAGTGGCTGTACAGATTGGCGGTGGCAATGATGAGGTGGCTATGAAGCATTTGCCTCTCCTGTTAGAGGGCTCGGCCAGAGCGTGGCTGAATCAGTTAGCACCCAGCAGCATCTACACTTGGGAGGATCTCTCTCGAGTGTTTGTCACAACCTTTGAGGGAACATGCAAACGACCCGCGGGCCTTACAGAATTGCGGTCTTGCGTACAGAAGCCGAGTGAAACTCTGAGGGATTACATCCAGAGGTGGATCACTTTGCATCACACAGTTGAGAACGTACCGGATCACCAAGCAGTTTGTGCCTTTAAAGAAGGCGTCAAGAACAGAGAGTTGAACCTGAAGTTTGGTCGGACCGGAGAAATGTCCCTGAATCGGATGATGGATATTGCCACTAAATACGCTAACGGAGAAGATGAAGATCGACTCCGGAGTGGCAAGCAGAAAGCAGTCGCCCAGGAAACCGGAGGCAATTCCAGTCGGAAGCAGAAGCGGAAGGCCGAGCCAGCCGCCCCTGGGGAGGCCCTGGCCGCAACCCAGGGAAATTTCAAGGGAAAACCCAAAGGCCCCTGGAAGCCCAAGAAAGTAAAGGATCAAGATGGAAATGATGTTTTGGATCTGCCATGTCACATCCACACCAAGAAAGATGAAGAGGGCAATTTCATTTACCCAAAGCATACCACTCGACAGTGCCGGCTCCTGATCCAGCAGTTTCAGGGCAAGCAGCCCAAAGATAAGGAAAAAGAGTCGGACAGAGTCGAGGACAAGGAAGATAGCGACGACGGATACCCCCAAATCAATTCCACCCTGATGAATTTTGCTGATGTCGAAAGCAAAAGTCGACTGAAAGTCATTAACCGTGAGGTGAATATGGTTGCTCCGGGGACACCCAGTTATCTGAAGTGGTCTCAGACTGCCATCACGTTCGACCAGTCCGATCACCCTACGCACATTGCCACCCCTGGGAGGCAAGCTTTGGTGGTCGACCCAGTTGTCGAAGGCACTCGACTGACCAAAGTCCTGATGGATTGTGGCAGTGGCCTGAACATATTGTATGCTGAAACATTGAAAGGGATGGGCATTCCGATGTCCAGGCTCAGTGCCAGCAACATGAGCTTCCATGGAGTCATTCCTGGAAAGAAAGCCGAGTCACTCGGCCAGATTGCTCTCGACGTGGTTTTCGGTGATTCAAAGAATTACTGCAGGGAAAAGTTGACATTTGAGGTTGTGGACTTCCAAAGTGCTTATCATGCTATTCTGGGCCGGCCAGCTTATGCACGCTTCATGGCCCGACCATGCTACATGTATCTCAAGTTGAAGATGCCCGGCCCTGGAGGTGTGATCACCGTTACCGGCAATTAGAAGTAAGCAGAAGAGTGTTTTCAGAAAGGATCGAAGATTGCTGACGCTCAGATGGCAGTTGTTGAGCTACAAGAGTACCAGAAGGCTGATGATCCGAGTGAATTGCTACGAGCCAAGAAGCCTGCTTCAGAATCCGCTTTTCAGTCATCCGGTGAAACTAAGCCAGCTCACATTCACCCGACCGACCCCAACGCTGCTCCGACTCACATCTCGACGACGCTCGACTCCAAATAGGAAGAAGCACTCATCCAGTTCCTCCGTGAGAACTGGGACGTCTTCGCATGGAAGCCTTCTGACATGCCTGGAGTTCCCAGGGGGCTGGCTGAGCACCGCCTATGAGTCGACCCGAAGTTCAAGCCTATGAAAGAACATCTTCGACGGTTCGTCGTCCAGAAGAGGAAAGCTATTGGCGAGGAGGTGGCTCGGCTCTTGGCAGCGGAGTTCATCCGAGAGATTTACCACTCCGAGTGGCTCGCCAATGTAGTCATGGTCCCCAAAAAGGACAAGTCACTTCGCATGTGCATTGACTTTAAACACATCAACCGGGCCTGCCCGAAAGATCATTTCCCTCTCCCCCGCATCGACCAGGTAGTGGACTCGACCGCGGGGTGTGAGCGTTTGTCTTTTCTAGATGCTTATTCAGGGTACCATCAGATCCGTCTGTATGGACCCGATGAGATCAAAACGGCTTTCATCACCCCATTTGGGTGCTTCTGTTATGTCACCATGCCCTTCGGCCTCAAGAATGTTGGAGCCACGTTCATGAGGATGATTCAGAAGTGTTTACTCACTCAGATCAGTCGGAACATAGAAGCATACATGAATGATATTGTGGTTAAGTCACAAAAAGGTTCCGACCTACTAACTGACCTTGCCGAAACCTTTGCTAACCTCAGGGGATACGATATCAAGCTCAATCCATCAAAGTGCACATTCGGAGTTCCAGGTGGAAAGTTACTCGGTTTTCTTGTTTCCGAACGAGGAATCGACGCCAATCCTAAGAAAGTTGGCACCATACTCCGGATGAAGCACCCTGTGCGTGTACACGATGTCTAGAAACTTACAGGTTGCTTGGCCGCTCTAAGTCGATTCATTTCTCGTCTCGGTGAAAAGGCGTTGCCTCTTTACCGACTGATGAAGAAGTCTGACAAGTTCGAGTGGACTCCAAAAGCTGACGCTGCGTTTGCAGAGCTCAAAGTTCTGCTCTCCACCCAGCCGGTGCTTGCTGCCCCAATCAATAAAGAGCCTCTGCTGCTGTACATTGCGGCCACGGGACAAGTTGTCAGTATAGTACTCACGGTCGAGCGGGAAGAAGAAGGAAAGGCCTTCAGAGTTCAGCGCCCAATATATTATGTGTCTGAAGTTTTGACCCCTTCGAAGCAAAGATATCCCCATTACCAGAAGCTTGTATATGGGATCTACATGACCACGAAGAAGGTTGCACACTACTTCTTTGACCATTCCATTACAGTCGTCAGCGATGCTCCACTGTTAGAGATCTTGCACAACAGAGATGCAACTGGTCGAGTGGCTAAGTGGGCGATTGAAATCCTCCCCCTAGATATCAAGTTTGAAGCAAAGAAGGCTATCAAGTCCCAAGCAATTGCAGATTTCGTCGCCGAGTGGATTGAACAGCAACTCCCGACTCAAGTTCACTCGAAGCACTGGACCATGTTCTTCGATGGATCTAAGATGCTGAACGGTTCTGGTGCTGGGGTAGTATTGGTCTCCCCCCCGAGGAGATAAGCTCAGATACGTTCTCCAGATTCACTTTGATTCCTCCAACAATGAAGCAGAATATGAAGCACTCTTGTACGGGTTGCGCATGGCCATTTCACTCGGCGTCCGGCGCCTCATGGTCTACGGCGACTCAGATTTGGTGGTTAATCAGGTGATGAAGGAGTGAGACGTCAGAAGCCCAGCTATGACTGTCTATTGCAATGCAGTAAGAAAACTAGAAAAGAAATTCGAGGGGTTAGAGCTTCATCACATCCCCCGACTGAAAAATCAAGCATCAGATGATCTGGCAAAGATAGGCTCCAAGAGAGAAGCCATTCCCAGCAATGTGTTTTTGGAGCACATCCACTCGCCGTCAGTCCAGGAGGATCCCTTCGCAGAAGAAGCCCCGCAACCAAAAAGTGCCACAGATCCGACTGAAGTCGAAATTCCTGCTGTGGTCGACCTAGTCATGGAGGTCTTGGCTATCACTCCTGACTGGACGGTACCATACATCGCGTATATCTTGAGGAAAGAACTCCCGGAGGACGAGGAAGAGGCTCGACAGATCGTCCGCCGATCCAAGGCCTTCACAGTCATAAAGGGACAGTTGTATAGGGAGAGCGCGACTGGAATCGGTCAGAAATGCATAACACCAGAAGAGGGTCAGATGATCCTTAATGATATCCACTCAGGGACCTGTGGTCACCATGCGTCCTCTCGGACCATTGTGGCTAAAGCATACCGAGCAGGATTTTACTGGCCAAGAGCAAATGAGATGGCAAAAGAGATAGTCGACAAGTGTGGAGGTTGCCAGTTCTACTCCAACATGTCACACAAGCCTGCATCAGCCCTGAAGACCATTCCACTCGTCTGGCCCTTTGCTGTCTGGGGTCTAGACATGGTTGGCCCACTGAGAACAGGCAGAAATGGTTTCACTCATGTGCTTGTGGCAGTCGACAAGTTTACCAAATGGATTGAAGCTAAGCCTATCAAGAATCTTGATGCTTGCACTGCCATCAGTTTCGTCAGAGGGATAACATTCAGATATGGAGTCCCGCATAGCATCATCACTGACAATGGGTCAGACTTCGATTCGGACAAGTTCAGAGCTTTTTGCGCCTCTCAAGGCACTCGAGTCAACTACGCATCGGTCGCCCATCCCCAGTCAAATGGACAAGCTGAAAGAGCAAATGGTCTAATTCTCAAAGGACTAAAGCCTCGACTGATGCGTGATCTCAAGCACGTGGCAGGTGCTTGGGTCGATGAGCTTCCGTCAGTTCTGTGGGGATTGAGGACCACCCCGAACCGGTCGACTGGAAGAACCCCATTCTTTCTGGTTTACGGAGCCGAAGCCGTCCTGCCGAGTGATCTACTTCACAACGCCCCCAGAGTCGAGCTTTATAACGAAGACGAAGCAGAGCAAGCTCGGCAATACGCAGTCGACCTCCTAGAGGAGGAGAGGGAAATGGCTATGATCAGATCGACCATCTATCAGCATGACTTGCATCGATTCCATGCCAGAAATGTGAAGAGTCGAGCCTTCCAGGAAGGAGATTTGGTCCTCCGAGTGGATCAACAGAAACCACACAAACTTGCTCCTACTTGGGAAGGCCCCTTCATCATCACCAGAGTCCTCCACAATGGAGCGTATCACCTCTACAATGTTGATCGCCAGATCGACGAGCCACGAGCTTGGAATGCGGAACTACTCTGCCCCTTTTACACTTGAGTTCTCCCTTGGACGGGATGTAATAAGAAAAGAATTTTCCGCAGTTCATTTTTATCAAAGACAAGAGCGTCCCAATAATTGCTGTCGCTTTTGTTTGCATACGAAATCCCCCAGTGGGTGACTTAGCCGCGAATCCGTTTCGCCTAAGTTTAAAAATCCTACCGAGTGGAGAGCAAACCTCCCACTCGGGGGCTTAGCTACAGCCCAGCGCTCGCCTAAGTGTTTAAAAATCCTACCGAGTGGAGAGCAAACCTCCCACTCGGGGGCTTAGCTGCAGCCCAGCGCTCGCCTAAGTGTGAAAAAATCCTACCGAGTGGAGAGGAAACCTCCCACTCGGGGGCTTAGCTGCAGTCCAGTACTCGCCTAAGTTCTCCCACTTAGAGACTTAGCAGCAGTCAGGCACTCGCCTAAGTGTTTAAAAATCCTACCGAGTGGAGAGCAAACCTCCCACTCGGGGGCTTAGCTGCAGCCCAGTGCTCGCCTAAGTGTTCAAAAATCCTACCAAGTGGAGAGCAATCCTCCCACTCGGGGGCTTAGCTGCAGTCCAGTACTCACCTAAGTTCTCCCACTTAGAGACTTAGCTGTGGTCAGGCACTCGCCTAAGTTTGAAAAAATCCTACCGAGTGGAGATCAACCCTCCCACTCGGGGGCTTAGCTGCAGTCCAGTACTCGCCTAAGTTCTCCCACTAAGAGACTTAGCTGCAGTCAGACACTCGCCTAAGTTTGAAAAAATCCTACTGAGTGGAGAGCAACCCTCCCACTCGGGGGCTTAGCTGCAGTCCAGTACTCGCCTAAGTTCTCCCACTTAGAGACTTAGCTGCAGTCAGGCACTCGCCTAAGTGTTTAAAAATCCCACCGAGTGGAGAGCAAACCTCCCACTCGGGGGCTTGGCTGCAGCCTAGCGCTCGCCTAAGTGTTTAAAAATCCTACCGAGTGGAGAGAAAACCTCCCACTCGGGGGCCTAGCTGCAGCCCAGCGCTCGCCTAAGTGTTTAAAAATCCTACCGAGTGGAGAGCAAACCTCCCACTCGGGGGCCTAGCTGCAGCCCAGCGCTCGCCTAAGTGTTTAAAAATCCTACCGAGTGGAGAGCAAACCTCTCACTCGGAGGCTTAGCTGCAGCCCAGTGCTCGCCTAAGTACAAGACACAACCCAATCTGCGAGTCGACTGCTACCTTCCCCTTCGAAGCTGCGCCGCAAATACAAGGTTATTCCGAGTGAAGATCAAGATCCACTCGACGAATCAAACCATGAAGATATTAAACGAGAAATCAAGATCAGATAAAGCCTAAAAGGTCCCAGACCTCAGGCCAAAGTAATCGAGCCCTCAGCTCGACGGAGTTTAACGGTTACAAAATCCACTCGGCATTCCGAGGCAAATTTAAAGTGGAGCTCAAAAGTTTTTCACTCCTCAGGTGGAGGACTGGAAGGGGCGACAAACTCGTCCAAGTCGATCCCGTCTGCAATACGGGTGGCAGCAGTGATGAAAGTCTCCATGAAATCTTGAAAGTTGTGCTTCCTGGTATTGGCAACTTGGATGGCGGCCAGCTTCTCTTCTCGCTCCTCCTTGCAATGGACGCGGACCAGAGACAGAGCCACATCAGCGCCACACCGAGCAGAAGACTTCTTCCACTCCTGCACTCGGTCAGGGATTCCGTTAAGTCGAGTCATCAGAGACTCGAGATCGTTTTGGAGCGTAGCCTCTGGCCAAAGTGCCGGGTCGATCTGTGACATGGCAACCTTCAGTCGAGCCAAGTAGTCCACGACGCCGTCAATGCGAGATTCCAGTCGGAGCAGATTCATGGCAGCTTCATCTTTCACGGGAGAGTTGATTGGATCCAAACCTGTTTCGATCCGCCCAGTCTCCTCTTCAAAGTTCTGGCAAAGCTCTGCATACACGATCCAAGGATAAGTCAATTTTCATAGACTGAGTCGACACAAAAAAACCAGTCGGAACTGAATGTGCACCTTCAAGCTTGATGTACAACTTCTTGGCGAGGCTCCTCAAGTAGCTCTCCAGGTCGTCCCTCCTGCGAACGATGCCTTCCACCTTATCGCTTAGGGTGAGGTTCTCCTTCTTCCAACGTGTACACTCCCGGTTGGCTTCATTCAGAGCGGTCTTCAGCTTGGCATTCTCTTCTTCCAATTGGCCGACCGAAGCCAGCTTCTGTTCGGCCAGAGCGGTCTTGTCGTCAGCCTCCTTACGGGCAGCAGCCAAGTCCTGATCCTTCTTCGCCAGAGCTTCGCTCAGTTTTTCTACAAAGAAATGATGATTGACTCGGAAATAGCAGAAGGGTACTCAAGCCTAAAAACTAACCAGTCGACAAAGTCGTCTTACCTGCGGCGCCGTCTCTGACCTTCTGCAGCTCTGTCTTGGCCAGCTCCAGATCAAGGTTCAGTTGAATCTTCTGCTTCTCCAACTCAGTATAGCGAGCTACAAGTTCGCAGGATTTCTGTAAAAGAAAAATCAGTCGACAGACGTCCAAGACAATGACGACGTTTCTAAGACCATAGCCGAATCAAAAACATTCGACAGTAGTCTCGGGGACTACACCCAGTGGGTGCACTCAGCGTGCCCCCACTGGTTCGACCAAAAAAAAGAAGAAGTCAACTGCCCGCAGTCGACCGGATACAGCCCCATTCGACATGGCCTGACCATACCGAATGAAGAAATACAGCTACAGCAACACAGTATAAAGACTACAGTCGACTGCCCGCAGTCCACCGTAGTCTCGGGGACTACACCCAGTGGGTGCACTTAGCGTGCCCCCACTCGTCCAAGAATTGGCAGACACACCCAGTGGGTGTACAGACACAAAGATCTTCGGAAAAGAGATTCTTCAAACAGCATATCATAACAGACCAAACATTGAGTCGACTGACCTGGACGTTGCTCTGAAGAGCCGAGCTCGCGTCATAAGCTGCTTGGCTGGCCTCCCGAGCCAACTTCACTTGCTCCATCATGATCCCCGCCTGACGTATAGCCTCTTTTGCAGCAGCCGCTTGGTCCTCAGGGATGGGGTATGCGGCAAAAAGCAAAGACGGATCCGCAGTCGACGACGAGGGCCGCGCACTCGCCAGAGGAACGGCGAAGGTCACAGAAGCCCGAGTGGTGTCACCACCATCCCGAGCCGCGGCCTCGGACGCTGGAGCGGATTAGGGGGTCTTGTCAGCCGACGCCCTCTTGTGCCTCCTCACTCTCAATGGACCGTTGTCATCGTCATCCGGGAGGTTGATAACATGAGGAGGGGCTACAAAGGAAATGTTCAATCGACCAGGGTTGCAATAAATGTTTAGTCGACTCAAAGCGGAACGTCAGTAATCGTACCAGGGTTGGAGGTAACAGCATCCTCCATCTCTTGGTGGTCGTCCTTGGCGGAGATCTCAGAAGTAGCAGCACTGCAAGCCTCGAAAGTCAGTCGGTTGGCTCAATGGATCGACCAAGAATCCGTCCACGGTCGACAAAGGAAAACAAGTTTTATTATTACCCAGAAATGGTGGGGACGGCCATCTTTATCTTGGGCAGAGCCTTGGGCGGCTTGGACGGCGCTGCGCGCGGGTGCTTGGGAGCCTTTCCAGTCGGCGTAGGAGAAGAGGTCCGAGGGCGTTTCGACGACTGCCCAGCTGGGGCAGTCGCACTACCACGCTCCCGCGCTGGATCGTGTGTGAGCTTGGATCGCCCCTCCAGACGGGGGGGTTCAACCTCCTCCTCCTCCTCTTCGCTGGAGTCGACGTCGTCGCCTCCCTCTCCTTCACCATCGGACTCCCACTCGCCTTGATCGTCCCCGCTCTCACCTCCGCTCGCCTCCCCTTCCTCAGTTGGCCCCTGTGCCCCACTAGGCATTGAGTACATCTCAGTAGTCGCCTGAAAAACAACAGACAAGACAAAGGTCAATCGACCAACTCAAAGAAGACCAATGAAGAAAAACAAGATCTCAGTCAGGAGCATAGAGACATACCTGGTCCATGTCGTACGAGTTGTTGAGTGGAATTACCCTCCTGGCTCCTCGGGGGTTGTCCTTGTTTCCTGTGATGCTCGACAGCCACCCCTCCAGCATCTCATCGGTGACCTCCTCTGGGTGGATCCGAGTGGTGTCGTCAAGACCCGAGTACAGCCACATCGGGTGGTCACGAGCCTGGAGCGGTTGGATGCGCCTCCGGAGGAAGACCTCCAGCAAATCCATGCCCGTCACGCCCTCACGGACAAGCTCAACCACTCGACCGGCTAGCACTTTGACTTGGGCCCTTTCCTCCGGCGCCACTTTCAGAGAAGCAGGTTTTTCGGCTCGGTCGAGTGAGAAAGGGGGGAGACCAGTCGACTGTCCTGGGGTCGCCTGGTCTTGACAGTAGAACCAGGCCGCCTGCCAACCACGAACCGACTCCGGGAAAGTGATAGATGAAAAACAACTCTTTCCCCTCGTCTGGATCGCCAGGCCCCCGCACAGCTGGATCACCTGCGTCCTCTCGTCACTCGACTTGGCCTTCTTGACCGACTGAGAACGGCAGGTAAAGATGTGCTTGAAGAGTCCCCAATGGGGGCGACAACCCAAGAAAGCCTCACACATGGAAATGAAAGCAGCAAGGTATACGATGGAGTTGGGAGTGAAGTGGTGGAGCTGCGCTCCGAAGAAGTTCAGGAAACTCCGGAAAAAAGGATGGGGCGACAGAGAAAACCCGCGGTCAATGTGGGTGGCTAGGAGCACGCACTCAGCGTCGTGGGGTTGAGGTTCGATCTCTCCCCCCGGGAGACGCGCAGCTTCGTGGGGAATGACCCCCCCCCCTCGACCATGTCGTCAAGATCCTCTTGCCGGAGCACCGACGGCATCCAGTCGCCCTGGATCCAACCTTTGGGCAGAGCGGTCCTAGTGGAAGATCCGCCCCGAGCAGACTTCTTCCCTTTCCCCGCCGCCACCGCCTTCTTCGCGCGCTCCAGAGCAGGCGTCTTGCCCTTCACCATCGTCTCCGGCAAAGTCTCGAGCGAGCCTGCTGCGCCGGGGCGAGAACGGAGGTGGCGGAAGGACTTGCGAAGGGAGAGAGGAAGAAGAAAGGAGGAGAAGAGAGCGCGCTGCTTGGAAACCCCGAGCCGGCGATTTATAAGGGAGCGCTCCCGAGTGGCTGACTGGTAGACCCAAACTATCCAACCAAATCCCGCAGCGGACGCGCGCGTAGTACATGGCGAAAAAGGCGACGTGGGGATCGAGGAGCTTCCGCTTTATCGCTTCCGATTACTGCGGCCGCTCCCGTCCCACGCGCTTCCCAAAATCCGAAATCCCACGACATCCGCGGGCTGCAGAACAACTTGTCAAAACGGAAGACCCCGCCCGCGCCGACGCTCGGTATACCACAAATAAAGAAATTCACTCGACGAAAGACCTGGAATGGATCAAGGCGACTGAAAAAGGTTGGCAACGTCATCCGTGACGATTGACCCAAAACGAGGCACTCACGTAGCCCAAAGAACCAGTCGGAAAGATCTCCAATTCTGTCCCCACTCTAACCTCGATCCATTCGGGGGCTAATGATGAAGCCATGTACCTAGGGTAGGGGCACGGACCTGTCCAAGAAGCCCTACCCTAGGACATCCCTAGAAGAAGTCACCTTTCAATCAACTGAGGAGTTATCCCACACGACGGGTTCAAGACACTCGACCAAGAAGCTATCACTCGACCATGAAGCCAACCACTCGACCGCCAGGAGACCTAAAGTCACTCCGCAGGCAAACGGTCGGCTATCAAGTAGTCTTTATGGCCATTATAGCACTTTATTAAGGGCGTTATCAGTAACGCCCAACCTTAAATGTACCTTTAACCCTGCATTACTGAGGGCAGGAGGGGGCCGCTGAACTCTATATAAGCCACCCCCCATCCTTAGTATGAAGGGTTCGCACCCCTGTTATTCACACGCCAGTAATCCAGTCGACCGCCTCCGGGCACCGAGACGTAGGGCTGTTACTTCCTCCGCGAAGGGCCTGAACTCGTACATCTTGGTGCGTTTACAACTTCCCAATAGCTGAGATCTAGCCTCTCCATACATACCCCCCTACATCACTGTCAGAGTTAGAACCACGACAAGGAGCTCATAAGATGTCTTGTTCAGTAGCTTGTGAAGATAAACACGATTGATTGTATGGCATGCAGTATCAATGGCTTCGGGCCAGAATTTTCTTGGGGTCTTGTATTCATCTAGCATCGTTCTGGCCATCTCAATTAGTGTTCTGTTCTTGCGTTCGACGACGCCATTCTGCTGTGGCGTGTACGGGGCTGAGAATTCATGTGTGATGCCCAAGGTATCAAGATATGTATCAAGGCCAGTGTTCTTGAATTCAGTGCCATTGTCACTTCTGATGTGCTTTATCTTGGCGCCAAAATTGTTCATAGCTCGATTGGCGAAGCGTCTGAAGACATCCTGCACTTCAGTCTTGTAAAGGATTATGTGCACCCAAGTATATCTAGAATAATCATCAACAATAACGAAGCCATAGAGGCAAGCAGTAGTAGTTAGAGTTGAGTAATGAGTGGGACCGAAAAGATCCATGTCAAGCAGTTCTAAGGGTCGAGTAGTGGTCATGATTGTCTTCGAGGGATGTTTGGCCCTCGTCATCTTCCCTGCTTCACAGGCACCGCATAAGTGGTCTTTCTTGAACTTGACGCCCTCGATGCCTATGACATGCTTCTTCTTCGCAAGGGTGTGGAGGTTCCTCATGCCAGCATGTCCAAGCCTCTGATGCCAGAGCCAGCATTTTGAAGCCTTTGCTAGAAGACATACTGCAAGCTGTGGCCCTGCTGAGAAATCTACCACGTGCAAATCATCTTCTCGATACCCTTCAAACACTAGAGACTTGTCAGATTCCATTAGTACAAGGCAACGATATTTTCCAAACATTACGATCATGTTCAAATCGCAAAGCATTGAGACAGACATTAAGTTGAAGCTAAGGGATTCAACAAGCATGACTTTATCCACGTGTTGATCCCTTGAGATTGCAACTCTACCTAGACCCAATACCTTCCTTTTACCAGTGTCAGCAAATGTGATGTGGCTCTTGTCGGATGGACGTAAGGTTGAGTCCATAAGAAGACTTCTTTTGCCAGTCATGTGATTTGTACACCCACTGTCAATAATCAATTCTAAAGACGCTGGTGTCGTACCCTACAGTGCAGTTAGGGGGATAGGCTTCACCAAGAGCATTGTGAAGCAAAAACATTTGACGAACCAGTGGGTTATGAAAGCTTAGATCCAGGTTAGGACTAATAGGGAGAGTAGCAAGTGATTCATGTATGAAGTACATAGTAAGACCATTTGAGCATTTGATCTTGCGCCCTACAAGATGTTTAAGGTCCCCAGCAATAGCGTCAGACGATTTTGGTTTTCTGCTGGAGACCTTTCCCTCCAAAAGAGAGTTAAGCCTTCTTAACCACCCACATCTTCAAGGGTGGCTTAGAAGCAATAAGTCTAAGTGCAGCATCTGAGAATTTTGGCTTTGAAGCCTTAGCAAACAGTCTTGCAGGCGGACAATAGTACTCATAAGAATAAGCAGAATAGTTCTTGGTCTTATGATCATGGCAGTTTGATGAACCGCTCTCATATTCATATGCCTGAGTATGGTTTCCCTGCAAAACATTTGTGTTAGTGCGACTCAGGTGAGTCCTCTGTTTGTATGAAGCCTTTGGACCGTATGACGCCTTTGGTCTGAGGTTTGTCTTCTTCAAGTGAGGTGTCATGAAGACATTCACAGGAAGATTTTCCAGACACCTTTTCGGAACCCAGATCTTCTTCATAGGCGGTCCATTCCTGCAGTTAGTACCAATGTACCTGGCAAACACTTCACCATTCTGATTCTTAAACAGTATATAGTTTGCATCAAAGGATTCATCAATGATAATGGGGTTAGCACAAGTGAAGCCAGTTAGATTGGATGGATCTGCTGAAGGTTCCTTTGCAGCAACCCACATGGTTTTGGGGTACTGCTCAGGTTTCCAGTAAGAGCCATCTGCATTCATTTTCCTTACAAACCCAACACCCTCTTTCCTAGGGTTTCGGTTCAGAATCTGCTTTTTGAGGACATCACATAGTGTCTGATGCCCTTGAAGACTTTTGTACATCCCTGTTTCAAGCAATGTCTTCAACCTAGCATTCTCATCAGCAATAGTGGTGGTATCCTCAGCAGAGGGGTTAGCTACCACATCAACAGTTGAAGATATTGCAATAGCAATAGCAGTAGAACATTTAGCAACAAAAGTAGCATTATCACACTCAATGCATTTAAGACATGGTGGTTCAAATCCTTCCTGAGCGGGACTGATCTGTTTGGCGTGAAGTGACTCGTTTTCCGTTTGAAGATCTTCATGAACCGCTCTCAATTTCTCAAGATCTTGCTTCCTTTGAAGATAATCATAGGAAAGCTTTTCATGAGTTGTTGAGAGAGTTTCATGACGACTTTCAAGTTCCTGATACTTAACGTGGAGATTTTTTATGTCTTCAATTAAGGATTCAGATCGAGTCATTTCAGCACCTAACAGATCATCGCTTCTGTCTAACGGTTTTTGAATATGTTCCATAGCTTTCTGTTGTTCAGTTGCAATTTTAGCAAGTGTTTTGTAGCTAGGTTTTGAACCACAATCAGAGTCATCGTCACTAGATGTTTGATAGTGAGTAGTGCGTGTGTTTACCTTGGCACCACGTGCCATGAAGCCGTAGGTAGAAGTGGAGTAGTCATTGTCATTTGCATCGGTGTCGGTGATGAAGTCATTGTCTTTAGTGTTGAAGATGGACTTGGCAACATATGCTGTAGCCAGACTTGCGACGCCTGAGTCGGATTCCTCCTCAGAGTCCACCTCCGCCTCCTCAGAAGCAGACTCCTCCTCTGAATCCATTTCCTTGCCAACAAACGCACGTGCCTTGCCAGATGAGCTCTTCTTGTGTGATGAAGACTTTGAGGAAGACTTGGAAGAAGACTTTGAGTCTTTCTTCTTCTTCTTCTTCTTCTTCTTTTCGTCAGAGTCATATTCCTTGCTCTTCTTCTTCTTTTTGTTCTCATTGTCCCACTGTGGACACTCAGAGATGAAGTGGCCAAGTTTCTTGCACTTGTGACATGTTTTCTTCTTGTAGTCATGAGCAGGAGCTTCATCATTCCTTGAACTTGATCGAGAAGACTTTCTGAAGCCTTTCTTCTTGGTGAATTTTTGGAACTTCTTGACAAGCATAGCAAGTTCCCTTCCAATGTCTTTAGGATCATCAGAACTACTGTCAGATTCTTCTTCAGATGAGGAGACAGCTTTTGCCTTCAAGGCACGAGTTCGCCCATAGTTTGGACCGTAGATATCTCTTTTCTCCGAAAGCTGAAACTCATGTGTGTTGAGCCTCTCAAGTATGTCAGACGGATCGAGTGTCTTGAAATTAGGACGTTCTTGAATCATCAGGACTAGGATGTCAAACGAACTATCAAGTGATCTCAGCAGCATCTTGACGACTTCGTGTTTGGTAATCTCAGTGGCGCCGAGGGCTTGAAGCTCATTTGTGATGTCAGTGAGTCGGTCAAATGTGTGCTAGACATTCTCATTGTCATTTCACTTGAAGCGGTTGAAGAGGTTGCGAAGGACACTGATTCTTTGATCTCTCTGGGTTGAGATGCCTTCATTGACCTTGGAGAGCCAGTCCCAGACCAGCTTGGATGTCTTCAAAGCACTCACACGGCCATACTGTCCTTTGGTCAGATGACCACAGATGATGTTCTTGGTAGTAGAGTCCATTTGAACGAATTTCTTGACATCAGCAGCAGTGACACCTTCTCCAGCCTTGACAACGCCATACTCGACGACATACCATAGGTCAACGTCAATGGCTTCAAGATGCATGCGCATCTTATTCTTCCAGTAGGGATATTCAGTTCCATCGAAGACGGGGCACGCAGCGGAGACTTTAATTATCCCTGCAGTCGACATAGCTAAAACTCCAGGTGGTTAAACCGAATCACACAGAACAAGGGAGCACCTTGCTCTGATACCAATTGAAAGTGCGTTATATCGACTAGAGGGGGGGTGAATAGGCGATTTTTATGAAAGTCTTCAGAACATAGAAGTTTTGAAGACAAACGATAGAATTAAACCTATTACCATGCAGCGGAAGGTAGACTACACTAGGCAAACCATAGTCGAGTATTCAATGAAGTGAAAGCACAAAGACTAATAGCAGCTAGGTAGTAAGGATCAGGTAGGAAGTTATTGTGAAGCCAAACAGAACACGCAGTCACTCAGTGAAGACAAATGATAGTGCAAACATACAATGACTTCACAATGAGTAACAGTAAGTAAAGTGAAGTGAAGATGAAACCAATGACTCATTGAAGACAATGATTTGTTGGACCAGTTCCAGTTGTTGTGACAACTGTACGTCTGGTTGGAGCGGCTAGGTATTTAAACCTTAGGACACACAGTCCCGGACACCCAGTCCTGAACACGCAGCTCAGGACACCCAGTCCTCACCGTATTCTCGTTGAGCTAAGGTCACATAGACCTCGCCCAATCACTCTGGTAAGTCTTCAAGGTAGACTCCCAAGCCTTCACAGACTTCGTTCACTGGCAATCCACAATGTCTCTCGGATGCTCAGAACGCGATGCCTAACCGGCTGGAGGATGCACAGTCCTCAAGTGTAATAAGTCTTCAGATCACACAGACAAGAAGACTTAAGTGATGCCCAATTCTCTCTGGCTCTGGTGGTTAGGGCTTTTGTCCTCGCAAGGAATTCTCTCTCAAAGGCTTCAAGGTGGATTGCTCTCAAACGACAAAAGCCGTACTATTAATCTGAGCAGCCATACATTTATGGTTGTAGGGGGTGGGATATTTATAGCCACTTGGCAACCCGACCTGATTTGTCCGAAATGACCCTGGGTCACTAAGGAACTGACACGTGTTCCAACGGTCAGATTTCAAACTCACACGGCAACTTTACTTGGGCTACAAGCAAAGCTGACTTGTCCGACTCTGGACAAGATTCGCTCTCATAGTCTTCACTCGAAGACATAGGTTTTTGGTTTAGGCATCACTTCAGTCATTCTGACTGGTTCTCTTGGACCCCACTTAACAGTACGGTGGTTCCTATGACTCAATCACAAAAGAAAAAGAACTACGAAAGATCTAAGTCTTCGAGCTCCATAGGCTTCATATCGTGTCTTCTCTTGTCATAGTCTTCAATGTGAATATCTTCATATACCACCTTTGACTTCAATGTCTTCATACATTTTTAGGGGTCATCTCTGGTAGTAAAACCGAATCATGAGGGACTTCTACCTGTGTTATCCTGCAATTCTCACAAACACATTAGTCCCTCAACTAGGTTTGTCGTCAATACTCCAAAACCAACTAGGGGTGGCACTAGATGCACTTACAGTAACCACATCAGCAGTTGAAGATAATGCAACAGTAGCAGCAGTAGAACATTCAGCAACAGAGACAACATTATCACGCTCAAGGCATTTTAGACATGGTGGTTCAAACCCTTCCTGAGCGGAACTGATATGTTGAGCGCAGAGTGACTCGTTCTCCTTTGGAAGATCTTCATGAGCCGATCTCAAGTTCTCAAGCTCTTGCTTCCTTTGAAGATAATCGTAGGAGAGCTTTTCATGAGTAGTTGAGAGCGTTTCATGACGACTTTCAAGTTCTTCGTACTTAACATGAAGATTTTTAATGTCTTCAATTAAGGACTGAGTTTGAGTCATTTCTGCGTCCAACAGGTCATCGCTTTTGTCTAGCAACTTTTGAATATGTTCCATAGCATTTTTTTGTTCTGTTGCAATTTTAGCAAGTGTTTTGTAGCTAGGTTTAGATTCACATTCAGAGTCATCTTCACTTGATGTTTGAAAGTAAGCATCGCGTGAGTTTACCTTGGCACCACGAGCCATGAAGCAGTAGGTGGGAGCAGAGTCATCCTCATCATCAGCATCGGCGTTGGTGACGAGGACATTGTCTTCAGTGTTGAAGATGGACTTGGCGACATATGCTGAAGCTAGAGCCAGGCGTGCCACGCTTGAATTGGACTCCGCCTCAGACTCCATCTGCACCTCCTCAGAAGTAGACTCCTTGTCTGAATCCATATCCTTGCCAACAAACGCACGATCCTTTCTTGATGAGCTCTCCTTGTGTGATGAAGACTTAGATGAAGATTTTGATGAAGACTTTGAGGATTTCTTCTTCTACTTGTCATCAGTATCATATTCTTTGCTCTTCTTCTTCTTGGTCTCATTGTCCCATAGAGGACACTCAGAGATGTAGTGACCAGGTTTGTTGCACTTGTGGCATGTTCTCTTCTTGTAGCCACGAGAGGAAGCTTCATCATTTCTTGAGCTGGATCTTGAAGCCTTTCTTCTTGGTGAACTTCTGGAACTTCTTCACAAGCATAGCGAGCCCCTTTCCAATGTCTTCAGGATCCTCAAAAATGCAGTCAGATTCTTCTTCAGGTGAGGAAACAACTTTTGCCTTCAAAGAGCGAGTTTGACCATAGTTGGGACCATAGATATCTCTTTTCTTAGAAAACTAGAACTCATGTGTGTTGAGCCTCTCAAGTATGTCAGACGGATCGAGAGTCTTGAAGTCAGGGCGTTCTTGAATCATCAGGGCCAGGATGTCAAGTGAGTTGTCAAGAGATCTTAGTGGCGCTGAGTGTGCGAAGCTCATTTGTGATATCGGTGAGGCAATCAAACGTGAGCTGGGCATTCTCATTGTCGTTTCTCTTGAAGCGGTTGAAGCGGTTGCGAAGAACATCAATCCTTGGGTCTCTCTGGGTTGAGATGCCTTTGTTGACCTTGGAGAGCCAGTCCCAGACTAGCTTCACAATTTCCAGTGCACTCACACGGTCGTACTGTCCTTTGGTCAGGTGACCACAGATGATGTTCTTGGCGGTCGAGTCCAGTTGAATGAACCTCTTGACATCAGCAGCGGTGACACCTTTACCAACCTTGGGAATGACGTTCTTGAGGACATACCAGAGGTCAATGTCAATGGCTTCAAGATGCATACACATCTTATTCTTCCAGTAGGGGTAATCAGTGCCATCGAAGACAGGGCACACAGCGGAGACCTTGATTATCCCTGCAGTTGACATAGCTAAAACTCCAGGTGGTTAAACCGAATCACACAGAACAAGGGAGCACCTTGCTCTAAGACCAATTGAAATTGCTAGTTATCGACTAAATGGGGGGTGAATAGGCGATTTTTATGAAAGTCTTCAAAACCTGAGGGCTTTGAAGACAAATAGTAGAAATGAACCTATTGATATGCAGCGAAAGGTAGACTACACTAGACAGGCCATAGTCAAGTAAGCAATGAAGTGAAAGTACGAAGACTATCAGTAGCTAGGTAGTATGGATCAGTATGGAAGATAGTATGAAGCTAAATAGTAAACAGTCTTCACTCAGTGAAGTCAATCAAATCATACAGGCAAACAATGACTTCATGAAGACAAACTGTAAAGTAGAGGAAAGTGAAGGATAAAACCAGTTGCTTGGTGAAGACAAAGATTTGGTAGACCAGTTCCAGTTGCTGTGATAATTGTACGTCTGGTTAGGGAGGCTGAGATTCAACTTAGAAGACCGCGTATTCACCTTATTCCCCTTGAGCTAAGGACACCCAGTCCTTGCCCAATTACTCTGGTAAGTCTTCAAGGTAGACTTCCAAACCTTCACAGACTTCGTTCGCCAGCAATCCACAATGACTCTTGGATGCTCAGAACACAACGCCTAACCGGCTGGAGGATTCACAATCCTCAAGTGTCACAAGTCTTCAGGTCACGCGGACAGAAAGACTTCAGTGATTGCTAACACTCTTTGGCTCTGGGTGTTTTGGGCTTTATCCTCGCAAGGATCTCTCTCTCAAATGCTTCGGAGGTGGGTTGCTCTCAAACGGCAAAAGTCATGCACTAACTCTGAGCAGCCACCAATTTATGGTGTAGGGGGTGGGCTATTTATAGCCAGGAGGCAACCTGACCTGATTTTTCCGAAATAACCCTGGGTCACTAAGGAACTGACAGGTGTCCAACGGTCAGATTTCAAACACACGCGGCAGCTTGACTTGGGCTACAAGTAAAGCTGACTCATCTAGCTCTGGATAAGATTTGCTCTCATTGTCTTCGTTCAAAGACATCGGATTTGGTTGAGCATCACATCAGTCACTCTGACTTTGTTCACTTGGACCCCATTTAACAGTACGGTGGTTCCTATGACTCAACAAAGAAGAAACGGAAACTACGAAACAACTATGTCTTCGCACTCCATAGTCTTCATGTGAATGTCTTCTCATGTCATAATCTTCACTGTGAATATCTTCACAGACCACCATTGTCTTCAATGTCTTCACAGATTTTTAGGGGTCATCTCTGGTAGGTAAACCGAATCAATATGGGACTATTAACTGTGTTATCCTACAATTCTCACAAACACATTAGTCCCTCAACCAAGTTTGTCGTCAATACTCCAAAACCAACTAAGGGTGGCACTAGATGCACTTACAGGCATCAAACCCAGACTGGTGCACTCCCTATGGGAGTGAGATAAGCACTAGGTTGAGGAACTCGATTACGTGCTCTGGGGGCTGCGAACTACGCCTAATCGCACGACCGGATACACACCTTTTTAATCGTGTACGACGCAGAAGCTGTCTTGCCCTGCAACATTATCCATGACTCGCCTCGAGTGCGCATGTATGAAGAGAGAGAAGCTGAGCTCTATCGGCAGGACGACTTGGACGGCCTTGAAGAGGAGCGGGATATTGCATGAGCCCATTCCGCCTTTTATCAACAACAGGCCAGGAGATACCAAAGCAGAGAAGTGTGGGCCAAGACTTACAATATCGGCGAACTTGTTCTACGCCTCCCTGAGAAGAAGAAGGATAAGCTCAAACCAAAATGGGAGTGCCCCTTCATCATAGACGAAGTTCTCATAGGAGGAGCATATCTCCTTTGTAATGCATCGCTCAATCGCCACGAGCCGAATCCTTGGAACGTTGCTCGGCTCCGAAGATTCTACGCATAGTTTGGCCACATCCTTTTCTTCATCCTTTTGTTTTCTCTCTCTTTCTCTTTCTCTTTCTCTTTTCTTCCTTTTTCCTATATCTTTCCTAGTGTATGTTCGTACACGCCGAACTATTAGGGGTACACATCTTTAAATGTATACACCCCACAATGACTGGGGGCTTCTTTGACGAAGCTAATTATTAAAAGCTTGGAGCTTACATTAAATATGTCGTTTGTTATATACACTTTTTTGCCATTATATGCACCTCTATGACTTAAGTTTTTGCCAAGCTGGGTTGCCTCGCTCCTATGCTTATACCCTACGTTCCTGATTGTTCGGCTAGGGTGTAAAGGGGGCACCTCTGCGATTGTTACAACCAGGTAATCCGGACCTGTACCTCAGATGTGTGAAGCCAAAAGCTAGCATTCTTAAGAGAATAATTAGTCGGCAAGCAACGATAGAACGTATACGTCTTTGTACCTCTTCTCGGAACGGAAAATATACGGGGTTGCCCCCCCCCCCTCCCCGTAATTCGGATCAAAGCCTAGGCACGCATAATTAAGCATGCCAACCCAAGGAAAGGAACTCCTAACAGAACTATTTTTCTTGGAAGATGTTTCTTACGATAAATAAGTACTATAACATAAACTTCATGAACAAAAAATGATTTGTTTGAGCAATATGGCCGGATTGCCTGGTTTCCGGAGAGAGTGCATGTTTTTCGCATTCCTATATAATATCCGAACACACTCCACCTTTCTAGTTCAAAGGTTAAAGCTGAAGGCCTGCGATGAAATTTTTTGACATGTTCGGCTGGAGATAAGGTTGATCATAAAGTACATTGATACATCGAATCAAATGCCTGCTCCTTATCTATATCATCTATAAGACTGTCTAAACTACAGTCTTCTTGCGAATATTTCGCAGCTATCATTACTTGGTCATACACCAAGTTCACCTGAATTTCTTTCCCGTCTGGTCCCTGCAGTCCCACTTGGGCCATATGATTCGGATCTAGCTTGGTAAAACGTGTTTTCACCATCACCCAGGCTTCTCGTGCACCTTCACGACATGCAGACGCCTTCCATTGCTCAAAGCAGCGCCGGGCACCTTTGAACAGGCTCGCCAAGCCCTCCATACTTGCTGGAGGGGTATTAGATGCCCATAAAGCCTTGGCCATACTTCCCATGGCTTTCGGGGCCCGCTCATGCATCATGGACAGCTCCTTCAGCACGTCACCCTCAAATCCGGATACTTCTTCCTCAGGTCGACCAGTTAAAAGACCTGTAGCAACAGAGTTTTGACGATCCGAATTATGGAATAATATGAGTCTTTCTTATAGTTCTAAAGGTCATACCAAATATGATGCCTTTCAACTTCTAATTCTCTTTTGGTGCGGCCGATAACTGAGCCTTTAAGCTCTTTATCTCTTGGGATTGTTTGTCTTTTTCCTCCTCATGTTTGTTCTTCTGACCAGTGCTCATTACGGCCTTTTTCATCTCTGCAAGTTCTGCGGCGACGGCATTCAGCTGTGTCTGGTTTGTTTTTAGTTCCTGGGACAAGCGCTGTTCTTTTCCTTGAGAATCTGCAGGTCATATCGATCCTTAAATCGGTTGGCCAAACCGCTTCAAGTCTCGGGGGCTACTGGCATATATCTATTGAATTTGCATAAATCCTTTTTTATAGAAAGACTGTAAGGGAACCCCCTACAGTATAATTGGTGCAACAAACCCAAATTGCAAGTACCAAGCCTTGAACCTGGGTGGGTGGGAAGGCATCAGCCCCTTCCCACCACTAGGCTATGCCTTAGTCTGCATTTGCATAAATCCTTACCTGCATATCCTTGGAGAACAGTTGATTAACTCCGGCAAGTCTGCCTCGGCAGCTCGGATATATGCATCCATGGAGCTGAGTGCGGTAAATTCTTGCTCAGAAAAAGCTGGAGTGCGCATGGCCTCTTTTAGTCGACGGTGATTCATCATGCTCTCCACCTCGTAATTCATGATGGATACGTCATCCGAATCCTCGTGAGGGGGTTTATCTGTCGCTGTATCAACCCTCGTCCTGGTCGACTAGTCCGGCGCCGGATTGGCTGACATCCGGCTAGCAGGGAGTTTTCCCACTATCTGCCATGTGCTCCTCCTGAAACAAAGGTAGAAGAAAAATTTACCAATCCGAACTCATGCTTAGGCACATATCAACGGACATACCTCTTTGAGGATAGAGGGGGCTCTACAACACTCCCGTTCTCCTTTCGTTTTGAACGGTTAACCTGTGTAGAGGCCGCCCTTAAGGTAGTGCGGCTTGCCGAGCGCTGGTCCTATGAAGTACAGTTTAGTACAAAAGATAAGGTGCGTGTATGGGGTCCTTTTTGAAGAAACTTTTTAATACTTATGATGGAGAAGGAATAAGGGCGGGGGTAGTCAGCCGTGATAGCCACTTCCAAGCCGTCAAGGCTCACCTGATAAAATACTCCATCATCGAACTCTATGTATATATCTGAATCCTCACAGAAGCCAGGGTCTTCATTGTGATTATAATCCTCTGGCTATGGGGCAGGACAGTGAACATCCTCGGGCATCTTCCTCCATGACTGTTTTAAGATAACAAAGAACAATTTGATTAGTGTGCCACGATAGCAGTAAAGCAGGACTGATAATCAAAATCTTACCCATTCAATGGGGTTGTACATGTAATAGCCTTCTCGGCAGGTGAAGTGGAGGAAGTCTTCCTTTTACCCCTTATATAGATTGGCCAGGATCATGGCCAGTTCGGCTGGGGTATCTGGACCCTTGCGTCAATAACGAGATGCATCGTCTTCTCCGTTGTAACACCATAAAGGAGTTACTCTGGATTGAAGGAGTTGAACACATTGTTTTATTGCATTGGCCACGACCTCAATTATCGAGAGCTTGGTGTGAGCTAGTAATCTGACCTTGCTGACCAACCTTTTTATTTCCACACTATCTTCCTCCTTGGGACTCCTAGGACGCCAGTTGAGGAATTTCTTCAAATGAGCATTATGAAATTCAGGGAGGCCGCGCCGAACTGGGTCCGGAAGTGGGACATCATCAATGTAAAACCACTTCGAAGGCCATTCTTGGGAAACTTGTTTGGGAGTTCCAATTGGGTAGCCTGATCCGGCTATACGCCATACTTCAGCGCCGCCCACTTTGAATATAGAGCCCCCTCGATGGCGAGGGATGAGGCAAAATAACTTTCTCCATAGCTCAAAATGAGCCTCACAGCCCAAAAACAGTTAGCGGAGCACAACGAAGCCTGAGATGTGTAGAATCGAACCTAGGGTGAGGTTATGCAGTTGGATCCTGTAAAACTCCAGCAGACCCCTAAGAAAAGGATGGATTGGAAATCCTAAGCCCTGCAAGAGAAACGGAATGAAGCACACACTCTCCTCCTTATTGGGGTTGGAGAAATTCTCTGCTAATGCGTCATTACCAATTGAAGCCAACCCCGCTCGCACAGAGACTAGATCTGTGAGGGGGAGATATCCCTGCATCTGGAGATGGCTCAGCTAAAGATGAGATATTGGGAAGCTCTGCCAATCACCCTCTTGAGGGCCATGAGGGCGCGAAGAAGAGCCAGGGGCGCTGCCCATGTTTTGGAGTTTTTGTGGCTGGTTCTGATGCGATGTGGATTGCATTTAGGGGATCTAGCCTCTTTATATAGGCGCTACCCTTGTATGGTCATGGGTGTATTTGTAAAAATTTATTGTGAACCGTTCGCATTCGCCCGGTGCATGGAAATCGAGGCGACAACCAGGAAGGAGTCATAAAGGCAAAACATGAAGGTCAAAGTCAGACTGTCATCCATCTGAAGTATGATGAAGAACCTGCCTTGCAAAGCCGAAGACACAGAGCCGGATAATACATCGTCATTGAAGGCAAGTTCGGGGCCTATTGAGGGAGTCCTGGACAAGGGGGTCCTCGGGTGTCCGGGCTATTTGTTACAGGCCAGACTGATGGGTCGTGAAGATACAAGCAGAAGACTTTTCCCCCGTCTTCGGGTAGGATTCCTGTATGCGTGGGCAGCAAGGTTTTGGTGTCCGTATATGTCATTTCCTCCCCCCACAAACCGACACTGTACAACCCTAGGTTCCTCCAGTGTGTATATAAACCGGAGATTTTAGTCTGTAGAGGCGGTCCAAATTCTCATAGGCTAGACAACTAGGGTTTAGCCATTACGATCTCGAGGTAGATCAACTCTTGTAACCCCAATACTCATCAAATACAATCAAGTAGGACGTAGGGTTATACCTCCATTAAGAGCCTGAACCTGGGTAAACATTGTGTCCTGCTCGTCCCTTGTTACCATCAATCCTCATATGCACAATTCGGAACCCCCTACCCGGGATCTGCCGGTTTTGACACCGACACTCTCCAAGTCTCGTGGGTTTCTTCGGGTCCAAGAAAAATCACCATAATGTTTTCTTCCGTTTGGTATTCCTTTTTTGTAGAAGTCAAAAACAAGAAAAAACGGGAACTGACACTAGGATCTAGGTTAATAGGTTAGTCCCAAAAATAATATAAAATAGCATATTAATGCATATAAAACATCCAAAACAGATAATATAATAGCATGGAACAATCAAATATTATAGATACATTGGAGACATATCAGGGATCAGGTGTGGAAGTGTTAGTTATCGACTAGAGGGGGGTGAATAGGCGATTTTTATGAATGTCTTCGAAGCAGGCAATGTCTTCGAAGACACTGAGGCTAAACAGTAACTAAACAGGATACGTCGGAAGATAAACTACACTAGGCATGTTGGCATATTGATGTCTACTACGCAACTTTATTCTTGTAGACACGTGTTGGGCCTCCAAGCGCAGAGTTGTGTAGGACAGTAGCAATTTTCCCTCAAGTGGATGACCTTAGGTTTATCAATCCGTGGGAGGTGTAGGATGAAGATGGTCTCTCTCAAACAACCCTGCAACCAAATACAAGAAATCTCTTGTGTCCCCAACACACCCAATACAATGGCAAATTGTATAGGTGCGCTAGTTCGGCGAAGAGATGGTGATAAAATTGTAATGTTGATGGTAGAAATATATTTTTATAATCTGAATAAATAAAAACAGCAAGGTAGCGGATAGTAAACTGGCACAAAAACGGTATTGCAATGCTTGAAAATGAGGCCTAGGATCCGTACTTTCACTAGTTCAACCTCTCAACAATGCTAATATAATTGGATCATATAACCACCCCTCAATGTACAATGAAGAATCACTCCAAAGTTCCTATCTAGCAGAGAACATAAGAATAAATTGTTTGTAGGGTACGAAACTACCTCAAAGCTATTCTTTCCGTTTGACCTATTCAAGAGTTCGTACTAAAATAACACAAAGCTATTCTTTCCGTTCGATCTATCCTAGAGTTCGTACTAAAATAACACCAAAGCAAATTCAGATTCATAATACTCAATCCAACACAAAGAACTTCAAAGAGTGCCCCAAGATTTCTACCGGAGAAACAAAGAAAAGAACGTGCATCAACCCCTACGCGTAGATTACCACAATGCCACCTCAGGAATCCGCGAGTTGAGTGCCAAAACATATATCAAGTGAATCAAAATAATACCCCATTGTCACCACGAGTATTCATTTGCAAGACATATATCAATTGCTCTCAAATCCATAAAAGTATTCAATCCGATAAAACAAAATCTCAAAGGGAAAACTCAATTCATCACAAGATAGAGAGGGGAAAACACCATATGATCCAACTATATTAACAAAGCCCACGACGCATAAAGATCGTGACATCTCAAGAACACGAGAGAGAGAGAGAGAGATTAAACACATAGCTACTGGTACAAACCCTCAGCCCTGAGGGTGGACTACTCCCTCCTCATCATGGTGGCCGCCGGAATGGTGAAGGTGGCCACCGGAGATGATTCCCCCCTCTAGCAGGGTGCCGGAACAGGGTCTAGATTGGTTTTCGGTGGCTACAGAGCCTTGCGGCGGCGGAACTTCTGATCTAGGTTAACCCCGAGGGTTTCTGGAATTTTTGGGAATTTATAGGGTAAAGAGGGGGTGCGGGAGGCCACCGAGGTGGGCACAACCCACCTGGGCACACCCAAGTAAAACTCATATCATGTGACGAATGAAGACATAGCTCCAAGTGAGGTTACCGATAATATTGAAGACGAAAGAGGGGATGCCTTTTGGGGCATCCCCTAGCTTAGTTCCTTGGATCTTCCTTAAATATTACCTTGGGGTGCCCTGGGCATCCCCAAGATTAGGGTCTTGTCACTCCTTATTCTCTTCATATAGATATCTTACACAAAACTTGAAAACTTCAATCACACAAAACTTAACGGAACTTTGTGAGATAGGTTAATATGATAAAGAGAACACCATTTCACTTTTGGTACTGTCAAAGGCAAGATTCATAATTGTTCTCACACAATGCCTACTGTAGAATACAATTTCCACAATTTATATTGAGCAATATAAGCCATGGAAATTAGAAAACAAGCAAACTATGCATTGAAAAACAGAATCTGTCAAAAATAGAACAGTCTGTAGTAATCTGTAATCCAACCATAATTATGCTACTCCAAAAATTCTAAAAAAATGAAAAACCTGAGAAATTTGTCTATTAAACTTCTGAAAAAAGAGTCAGCATTTTATCACGCTTCTGTTAAAAATTAGAATTGTTTTCTTGAGCGCCAAAGTTTCTGTTTTTCAGCAAGATCAAATCAACTATCACCATAGACCATCCCAAAGGTCTTACTTGGCACTTTATTGAAACAAAAGCAATAAAACATGATTAATACAGTAGCCTAATCATGTGAACACACAAAAACAGTAGGTAAAAGTGTTGGGTTGTCTCCCAACAAGTGCTTTTCTTTAATGCCTTTTAGCTAGGCATTATGATTTCAATGATGCTAACATAAAAGATAAGAATTGAGACATAACGAGAGCATCATGAAACACATGGCAAGCACATTTAAGCCTAACCCACTTCCTATGCATAGGGATTATTTGAGCAAACAACTTATGGGAACAAGAATCATCTAGCATAGGAAGACAAAACAAGCATCACTTCAAAACTTTCAATACATAGAGAAGAAACTTGATATTATTGCAATTCCTACAAGCATAAGTTCCTCCCTCATAATAATTTTCAGTAGCATCATGAATAAATTCAACAATATAACCATCACCTAAAGCATTCTTTTCATGACACAAAAGCATAGAAAACTTATTACTCTCCACATAAGCAAATTTCTTCTCATCAATAATTGTGGGAGCAAACTCAACAAAATAACTCTCATGTGATTGGAAATTAAAATCATGATGACAAGTTTCATGTTTATAATTATTCAATATAGCATACATGTCATCACCATAATCATCATAGATAGCAACTTTGTTATCATAGTCAATTGAAGCCTCATCCAAAATGGTGGATTCATCACTAAATAAAGTCATGACCTCTCCAAATCCACTTTCATCATTATAATTATCATAAATAGGAGGCATTCAATCATTATAACAAATTTGCACATCAAATCTTTGGGGACTAAAAATATCATCTTCCTCAAACATAGCATCCCCAAGCTTATGGCTTTGCATATCTTTAGCATCATGGATATTCAAATAATTCATACTAACAACATTGCAATCATGCTCATCATTTATACCAAACATTCTATTGAATTCTTCTACTATCAATTGAGCACAATTTTCCTTTCCATCATTTTCATGAAATACATTATAAAGATGAATAATATGATGCAACCTCAATTCCATTTTTTGTAGTTTTCTTTTTATAAACCAAACAAGTGATAAAACAAGAAACTAAAATATTCAATTGGAAGATCTAAAGATATACCTTCATGCACTCACCTCCCCGGCAACGGCGCTAGAAAAGAGCCTGATGTCTACTACACAACTTTATTCTTGTAGACACGTGTTGGGCCTCCAAGCACGGAGTTTTGTAGGACAGTAGCAATTTTCCCTCAAGTGGATGACCTAAGGTTTATCAATCCATGGGAGGTGTAGGACGAAGATGGTCTCTCTCAAATGACCCCGCAACCAAATACAAGAAATCTCTTGTGTCCCCAACAGACCCAAAACAATGTCAAATTGTATAGGTGCACTAGTTCGATGAAGAGATGGTGATAAAAGTGTAATATTGATGGTATAAATATATTTTTATATTCTGAATAAATAAAAACAGCAAGGTAGTAAATAGTAAACAGGCACAAAAACGGTATTGCAATGCTTGAAAATGAGGCCTAGGGTCCATACTTTCACTAGTGCAACCCCTCAAGAATGCTAACATAATTGGATCATATAACCACCCCTCAAAGTGCGATGAAGAATCACTCCAAAGTTCCTATCTAGCAGAGAACATAAGAATAAATTGTTTGTAGGGTACGAAACCACCTCAAAGCTATTCTTTCCATTCGATCTATTCAAGAGTTCGTACTAAAATAACACAAAGCTATTCTTTCCGCTCGATCTATCCTAGAGTTCGTACTAAAATAACACCAAAGAAAATTCAGATTCATAATACTCAATCCAACACAAAGAACTTCAAAGAGGGCCCCAAGAGTTCTACCAGAGAAACAAAGGCAAGAACGTGCATCAAACCCTATGCGTAGATTACCCCAATGTCACCTCGAGAATCCGTGAGTTGAGTGCCAAAACATATATCAATTGAATCAAAATAATACCCCATTGTCACCACAAGTATTCATTTGCAAGACATATATCAAGTTCTCTCAAATAAATAAAAGTATTCAATCCGATAAAACGAAATCTCAAAGGGAAAACTCAATTCATCACAAGATAGAGAGGGAAAAACACCATATGATCCAACTATATTAACAAAGCCCGCGATACCTCAAGATCGTGACATCTCAAGAACACGAGAGAGAGAGAGAGAGAGAGATTAAACACATAGCTACTGCTACAAACCCTCAGCCCCGAGGGTGGACTACTCCCTCCTCATCGTGGTGGCCGCCGGGATGATGAAGATGGCCACCGGAGATGATTCCCCCCTCCGACAAGGTGCCGGAATAGGGTTTAGATTGGTTTTCGGTGGATATAGAGCCTTGCAGCGACGGAACTTCTGATCTAGGTTAACCCCGAGGTTTTTTGAAATTTTGGGGAATTTATAGGGTAAAGAGGGGGTGCGAGAGGCCACCGAGGTGGGCACAACCCACCTGGGTGCGCCTGGGCCCCAAGGCGCACCCTGGTGGGTTGTGGCCCCCTCGGGGCACCCCCCAGGTGCTTCTCTACGCCATCCTGGGTGTTCTGGTCCATAAAAAATCTCCAAAATGTTTCGCGGTGTCTGGACTCCGTTTGATATTGATTTCCTGCAATGTAAAAATCAAGCAAAAAACAACAACTGGCACTGGGCACTGGGTCAATAGGTTAGTCCCAAAAAATGATATATAAAGTTTCTATAAAATGATTGTAAACCATCCAAGAATGATAATATAACAGCTTGAGTACTTCATAAATTATAGATACGTTGGAGACATATCAAATATCAACACAATTGAAGTGAATATAAACATCAAACTAGGGAGCATAGAATAGTAGAGGTAGTTGATGTGAAGACAAAGATGTAATCAGGGGATTGTCTTCACATAATGTCTTCAAATAGAATGAACGATCAAGGCTTCACGAAACTAAATGGTAAGTAAAGGATTGAAGTGATAGAACCATTTGCTCAAAGAAGACAAGTGAATTGTTTGACCAGTTCCAGTTGTTGTCACAATTATACGTCTGGTTAGGGAGGCTAAGATTGAACTTAGAGGACCTAGTCTTCACCATATTCCCCTTGAGCTAAGGTCAATCTAGACCTTGCCCAATCACTCAGGTAAGTCTTTAAGGTAGACTTCCAAACCTTCCCAGACTTCGTTCACCAGTAATCCACAATGACTCTTGGATGCTTAGAACGCGACGCCTAATCGACTAGATGATCACAGTCTTCAAATATAACAAGTCTTCAGTTCACGCAGAATAGAATGTATTTAGTGATGCTCAATCACATTGGATCTTGGTGTTTGGGGTTTACCCTAGCAAGGAATCTCTCTCAATGGGTTCGGATGCGGGTTGCTCTCAAACGACAAAAGTTGTGCAATAACTCGAAGCAGCCACACACTTATGGTGAAGGGGGTGGCCATTTATAGCTAGGGGAACCCGGCATGATATGGTGAAACTAACCCTGGGTCATTGGCCAACCGACACGCCGACGATCGGATTTCAAACACACGCGAGAGCTTTACTTGAGCTCCAAGTGAAGCTGACTCAACCAACTCTGGAAAAGGTTTTCTCTCATTTTCTTCACACAAAGACATAGGATTTTAGGTTGAGCATCACGTCAGTTTCTGACTTTGTTTACCTCAACCCCACTTAATAGTACGGTGGTTCCTATGACTCAAGAAAGAAGAAAATGAAACTACCAAAAGACTATGCCTTCATGCTCCATTGTCTTCAAGTGCATGTCTTTGCGTACCACCATTATCTTCAATGTCTTCACACGTTTTTAGGGGCCATCTTTGATGGGTAAAACAAATCTCCAGGACTCCTATTTGTGTTCTCATGTGATTCTCACAAACACATTAGTCCCTGCTACTTCTTGAGCTTGCGTTGGTCTTTCCCTTGAAGAGGAAAGGGTGATGTAGCAAAGTAGAGATAAGTATTTCCCTTAGTTAAGAACCAAGGTATCTAGTAGGATAAGAATGCGCAAATCACCAATACCTGCACAAACAATCAAACACTTGCACCGAACATGATAAAGGGGTTGTCAAACCCTTCATTTGCAAAGGTGAGATCTGATAGAGATAGATAAATAAAACTAAACGAAAGATAAAATATTTTTGGGTTTTTTGGTTTATAGATCTGAAAATAAAAGATTGCAAAATAATAGATTGGAAACTAATATGACGAAAAATAGACCCGGGGGCCATAGGTTTCACTAGAGGCTTCTCTCTTGAAGGTAAATAATACGGTGGGTGAACAAACTACTATCGAGCAATTGATAGAAAAGCGCAAAGTTATGACGATATCCAAGGCAATGATTATGTAATATAGGCATCACGTACGTGTCAAGTAGACCGACTCCTGCCTGCATCTACTACTATTACTCCACACATCGACCGACTCCTGCCTGCATCTAGAGTATTAAGTTCATAAAGAACAAAGTAACACTTTAAGTAAGATGACATGATCTGGAGGAATAAACTCAATCAATATGATGTAAACCCCATCTTTTTATCCTCGGTGGCAACAATACAATATGTGCCTCGCTACCCCTACTTTGTCACTAGGTGAGGACATCGCAAGATTGAACCCAAAGCTAAGCACTTCTCCCATTGCAAGAAAAATCAATCTAATTGGTCAAACCAAACTGATAGTTCGAAGAGAATTACAAAGATATCAAATCATGCATATAAGAATTCAGAGAAGATTCAAATAATATTCATAGATAAGCTGATCATACATCCACAATTCATCGGATCTCGACAAACACACCGCAAAAGAAGATTACATCGGATAGATCTCCAAGAACATCGAGGAGAACATGGTATTGAGAATCAAAGAGAGAGAAGAAGCCATCTAGATACTAGCTATGGACCCATAGGTCGGAGGAAAACTACCGACGCTTCATTGGAAGCGCAATAGAGTTGATGTAGATGCCCTCCGCGATCGAATTCCCCTCCAGAAGGATGCCGGAAAAGGCCCCAAGATGGGATCTCACGGGAACAGAAGGTTGCGGCGGTGGAAAAGTGTTTTCGTGGATGCTTTTGGAGGTTCTGGAATATATGTGAATATATAGGGCCAAGGGCTAGGTCAGAGGAGTCCCGAGGAGGTGGCAAGGTAGGGGGTACCCCCCCCTAGGGCGCGCCCTCCACCCTTGCCGCCACCTCGTGGTTCTTCTGACTTGGACTCAAAGTCCCCTAGGTGTCTTCTGGTCCAAGAAAAATCATCGCGAAAGTTTTATTCCATTTGGACTCCATTTGATATTCCTTTTCTATGAAGCTAAAAAACAAGGGGAAAACATAAACTAACACTGGGCTCTAGGTTAATAGGTTAGTCCCAAAAATAATATAAAATAGCATATTAATCCATATGAAACATCCAAAACAGATAATATAATAGCATGGAACAATGAAAAATTATAGATACGTTGGAGACGTATCAGTCCCTTAACCATGTCATTAATACTCCAAATTCAACAAGGGCTTGCACTAGATGCACTTACAAAGTGGGACCCACACTTTATCGTAGTGAGATAGAGGGAGAGCTGACATGTTGGTCCATGGGTATTTTGGTCATTATAACATGGTAAATGGGCTTTGAGCTGACATGTTGGTCCATGGGTATTTTGGTCACTATAACATAGTAAACGAGCTTTGAGCTAGCAGTAATTATGTCCAGTGGCATTTCTGAGCAAGCGCGTAACGGACCAATGGCATTTTTTAGCAGTTGATATTCCTAGTGGCAAAATTGAGTAGTGGGACACAACTAGTGGCATACATGATAGAATCCCTATTACTTTAACTATGCCCATGATCAGAAAACAAGTTCATCATGCAACACATGAGCTAGTCTTAGAGGCGAGACTAGGAATCTACTTATTGTTTATTGCTTCACACATGCAATTGGGTTTTCTGCCAAATCTCATGGTTATCGTAGACTCAAAAACCATTGCAATTATAGCATAGAAAAATAAACATTAATTATGAACATGAAAATAAACAATAACATTTATTCACGCTAGGAGTTATCCATGTGCCTGAATTATGAGTGGATTACGAGATATTATTGATTTCAGCTCTAGCCTATCCCAACTTCTTATTTGTTTTTGTTGAAAAAAATCTTTGACTTCTTTTAATTAAGACTAGCAAATACTCCATTGCGTTGCAATGGGAGAAACAAATGCTTGCACGCCCCTAACAGCCCATCCATGTCGTCACTTCTAATCTCCGCTACTATTGCCAATGGTGGCCATGTTATCCACCTATTCAACAATGGTGTGTGATACGTCTCCAACGTATCTATAATTTTTTTATTGTTCCATGCTGTCATATTATCATTATACAATCATTTTATAGCAACTTTATATCATTTTTTGGGACTAACCTATTGACATAGTGCCCAGTGCCAGATGATGTTTTTGCTTGTTTTTTACTTCGCAGAAAATCAATAGCAAATGGAGTCCAAATGCAGGGAAACTTTTTGGAGATTTTTCTGGACCAAAAGACACATGTTGGGCCAAAGAAGTACCAGAGGGGGGCTCCGAGGGGAGCACAACCCACCTGGGCGTGCTTGGGGCTCCAAGTGTGCCCTGGTGAGTTGTGCCCACCACAGCGGCCTCTCACACCGCCTCATTTCTATATAAATACCCCGAAAATCCAAAAATCCTAGGAGATTCAACAAAACACAATTCCAGCCGCCGCACGTTCAGAACCATCAGATCCAATCTAGACACCATCACGGAGGGGTTCATCATCCTCATTGGTGCCTCTCCGATGATGTGTGAGTATTTTATTGTAGACCTCTGGGTCCGTAGTTAGTAGCTAGATGGCATCCTCTCTCCCTCTTTTGATTCTCAATAAAATGGTCTGTTGCCCATCTATTTGATGTAACTCTTTTTGCAGTGTGTTTGTTGGGATCCGATGAATTTTGAGTTTAGGATCAGATCTATTTTATCCATGAAAGTTATTTGAATTTTTGATCTCTTATATGCATGATTACTTACAGCCTCGTATTTCTTCTTCGAATCTTTGGTTTAGTTATTAAGCCAACTAGATCGATTTTTGTTGCCACGGGAAGAGGTGCTTTCTGATGGGTTCGATCGTGCGGTGTTCTTTCCCAGTGACAGAAGGCGCAGCAAGACATCTATTGATAATTGCCATTAAGGATAACGAGATGGGTTCTATTCCTACAAGAATAGATCTTGTCTACCTCATGTCATCGTTCTTATTGCATTACTCCGTTTTTCCATGAACTTAATACACTAGATGCATCCTGGATAGCGGTCGATGTGTGGAGTAATAGTAGTAGATGCAGGCAGGAGTCAGTCTACTAATCTTGGATGTGAGGCCTATATAATTATCATTGCTGGATATCATCATAATTATTTGAAGTTCTATCAACTGCCAAACGGTAATTTGTTTACCTATCATACGCTATTTTTCTCGAGAGAAGCCACTAGTGAAATCTACGGCCCCGGGGTCTATTCTTTATCATATTTGCTTTGAGATCTATTTTTATTTGCTTTTGCTTTCAGATCTATTATTCCCAAACCCCAAAAATACCTTGCTGCAATTTTTTTTTGTTTTATTTTGCGTTTCCGCGAGATCTATTTATACAATTTACTACAAACCAACCTATCTTTTACCCGAGAGTGATTGACAACCCCTCTTATGCGTCGGTTTGCAAGTATTTCTTCTTTGTGTGTAGGTACCGTTTACATAGTGTTGCTTGGTTCTCCTACTAGTTCGATAACTTTGGTTTCATCACCGAGGGAAATACCTACCGTAGTTGTGTTGCATCATCCCTTTCTCTTCGGGGAAATACTAACGCGGACACGAGCCATCAAGAAAGGATTTCTGGCGCCATTGCCGGGGAGGATCAAGTCAAGTCTCCCACAACTTGCCGATTTCTGGTGTCGTTTCCGGGGATACATCATCAACATCTATCGGGTTCCTAATAAGAAATCTCATCTCCTTGCAATTTACATTATTTGCCATTTGCCTCTCGTTTTCATCTCCCCCACTTCACAACATTTGTCGTTTTATCCGCCCTCTTTTTGTTCGCTATTTTTATCGTCAGATCTGTTTTTTTGTGCAATCTTGTTTGCCTAGTCACAATGCTTCAAGAAAATACCAAGTTGTGTGATTTTTCCAATACCAATAATAATGATTTTATTAGCACTCCGATAGCTCCTCCCGCCACTAGTGTGGAGTCTTGTGATATCAATGCCGCTTTGTTGAATCTTGTTATGAAAGATCAATTTTCCGGTACTCCTAATGAGGATGCCGCATCCCATCTTAACACATTCATTAAATTATGCGATATGAAAAGAAAAAATATGTGGACAATGACATGTGAAGTTGAAATTATTTCTGTTTTCTTTGCGAGACCATGCAAAAAATGGTTTTCTTCTTTGCCCCGCAATAGTATTGATTCTTGGGATAAGTGCAAAGAAGCCTTTATTACTAAGTATTTTCCGCCTGTGAAAATTATTTCCCTTAGGACCCAAATCATGAATTTTAAGCAACTTGAGCATGAACATGTTGCACAATCTTGGGAAGAATGAAATTGATGCTAAGAAATTGTCCTACTCATGGTTTAAATCTCTGGATGACATACAAAGTTTTTATACAGGATTGAATTTTGTTTCTAGTAGTCTTTTAGATTCCGCCGTAGGTGGTACTTTTATGGAAATTACTTTGGGAGAAGCTACCAAATTGCTTGATAATATATGGCTAATTATTCACAATGGCATATCAAAAGAGCGCCTACTAGAAAAAAAAAGTTAATTCAGTTAAAGAAATAAATTCTTTGAGTGAAAAAGTTGATACTCTCATGAAATTGGTTGCTAATAAAAGTGCTCCTATTGATCTTAATGATGTGACTTTGTCCACTTTGATTGAGCAAAATAGTGATGCCATAGATGTGAATTTTATCTCGCGAAACAATTTTAATAATGCTTAGAGAGGTAACTTAAATCCTAGGCCTTTTCGTGGGAATTCCTTTAATAATTATGGTAATTCCTATGGTAATACTTCTTATAATAATAATAGGAACACCTCTGATCTTGAGAATAATATTAACGAATTTATCAATGCTCAAAACGTCTTCTTATAATAATTATAAAAGAAAAATTGAACAAGATTGATGATATGTCTAGAAGCATTGATAGAATTTCTCATGATGTAGAAAATCTCAAGTTAAAATTTTTTGTGCCCAAAGTTGATGAATCTATTAAAGCTTTATATGTTTCTATGGATGAAAGTAAGAAAAGAACTGCTATGCTTAGAGCTAAAATAGAATTTTTAGAAAGATCATTTTCTAGCGATTGTTTTCATAAAAATGATGAAGATCTTAAAGTGATTGGTGTTTCTTCTATTGATTCCTTGTTTAGTAAAATTAAGATTGATGAAAAAGTGACTGAAGAAGAGTCAACTTTAGCTAGAAGGCGTCCCGATAATTCGGAAGGTCACTATAGCAGGTTGCTGCTAACGCGACACTACAATTAGAGACCCTTCGACGAAACTGTGTGCGATGCCATAATCACAAACGGTGGTGTAAAATAACCGTCAAAAAAGGTGCAAAACGTTTGCGATGGAGGATGCATCAAACGCGGTTTAGATTTTAGTTGCGTGTGTGATGCAGGACATACGGTTCAGCTCAATTAACTATTTGCGATGAGGAGGAACAAAAGAAATGGGCAGCCACATGAAGGTGTGTACGATATACAGCATACGGTTCACTCGGATGAATTGTTTGTGATTAGGCAACACAAAAGAAACGGGCAGCCAGATGAACGTGTGTGCGATATACGGCATGCGTTTCACTTAGATGAACTGTTTGCATTGAACAAGAGAACAAAAATGGTTCAATATAACAAGATGTGTGTGATACGCGGCAAATAGGTCTATAATCAGAAATATGTGCAAAGACCGATAATAACACAGACGATTGCTTCTAATCAGACGTATGTGATATGCTCTGTCTACACAACATCTATTGGCCATTGGGATAGATGAATTCATCACCGACTGGTTCCCTAATGTGGTTCGTGTTCGTCTGATCATCATCTACTTCTTGTGCTAGCTCGATGCTCCTTCTATCCTATCCATTAATTGATGGTGTTTTATGAACACGCCACCGTTTCCCGCTATTTCCTCACCTATTTCCCGCCACCCAGCGATATTGCGCATAGGCGGCGCGTGACGCACGAAGGCGACAAGCGCAACCAGTAGCACATCCACCTTTTCCAAGCATGCCAACCCACCAAAGCGCCGCCTCTGCCATCAACCTCGTCGATGAGGAAAACGAGCAGGCACCACGGCCCGTCAAGGCCGAGGCACTCCCCGGCAACGCGATGGCCGACGCCGTGATGCGCGTCATCGCCAAGGTTGAGCAGACCTTTGGCGCATGGCGCTTGAGCGCCGCGGATCAAGATAGGCATGTCAGCACCGATAGGCTACAGCTCGCCGCACAACATGATCGATGGCACGCCGCAGAGCAATCTAGGCGCGTCCGCACCGATAGGCTGTGGCTCACCGCACGATGAGACCGTTGGAGCGCCGCAGAGCGAGAGGCGCAGCGCGCCGCATAGCAAGAGCGGATCCATCGGCGCTTGCCTGCTGTCGAGGCGGTGACGCAGCTGGGTACACGTCCTGTCAGTACCCCCATTCCTCGCCAGGAGTGGGCAGAGGCCCTCAGCGCCGTACTTGCACCAGAGGCCGGCCACGTCGTACTTGCACCGGACGCCCACCGCGCCGTTTGCATGGGTGCCACTGTTCGCCTTGTCCGCGGCCCGCTGGATGCCAACGCGTTGGTCCGTAGGCTCGACCGCCTCCTTGGCCCAGGTGTCCACCTGGGCGCAGTAGAGGAGCATGGCCGTCGCATCCTCGAGCTGGTGATCTCCGATGAAATAGCCAACTTGGAGCTCGAGATCACGCTCCAGATGTACCGCGAGCGTGTCAACCGCTTGGATGAACGCCTGCACGAGTTGAGGCAGAGCCAAGAGCTACCGTAGGCAAGGGCTGCTAGTCAAGGTCTCATGGATGCGTTTTATTTTGAAAGGTCATTTCGACGTGGATAGCTATGTATTCACAGCAATCATAGTATTGCTCTATTTATTGCTCTGTTTCAATGTGTGTACTCTGCTTTCCATTCTGTATATGTGGATGATAACAACTAGATTCAAATTAGTATACAAAAACAGATAGAAAATGGAATTCATAATATATATATATATATATTAATTGTTCATTAGTTCATCATAGAATATATATATATATATATATATATGTATATATATAATATCATCACATATACGTGATGATACTTAACTACTAGGTACAATGCATAAAATTGAAAACAAACAATAGTAAAACTAATAATCCCTCCTGGGGCCAGTATTACGGTAGCCCCTTGCCAGCAGCTCCCTGGTGTGCGGCATCTTCCCAGTGCGGAGGCAGTACTCCGCCACCTCCGCCTCACAGCGCTTGATGTACCGATCTGCCTCTTACTGGCGGACGCGCGCGGTCGATCTTGCCATTTCGTTGGGCGCCCACAGGAGCTCCTCGTCAGTGGCACGCTGGAGCTTATCGGCCCAGCTCCACGCAGCGACGAGGCGCCCAATGCCTATGACCTTCCTCGTGAAGTACCCGTCTTCGTACACCTCCTCGGCACGATGACACGCCCGCCCCCAAAGCTCCGCCGCCTCCTTTTTCCAGGCGGCATCACGGGCTTCACAGGCCGCCTAGTACCTCGCTTGCTCCTCCGCCATTTCCTTCTTGAACGCCACTTGCCTGGCTTTCTCAGCCGCCGGTAGCAACTTCCCCAGAGAAAGATTGTACTGCCCCAAAACCAATCCAAAGTTGGGGGTCCAGCGCAACCTCACTAGGCGACGCGTAGGGGTCCTCGTCACTTCTAATCGAGTGAGCATCCTCAGGGGGCAGCGACTCCTCGTCAGCGCGTGGGTAGACCGGCGGCACCAAGGCAGATATTTGAGAGAGAGAGAGAGAGGGCGAGCGAGGGGAGGATGTACATGAGAATGCATGCGGGACGATGTGAGCAAGGTAGTATTTATTGGCAGCCGGAATCTAGATTGGCGGGCACAGTACACACGCCGGTCACCAGAATTTACGAGTATTATAGTTTGAATTACAAACGATTCCCGCAGCAAAATCCGTGTGTGAACATAATAGCTGACGGTTTCCAATGCAGAACCGTGTCTGATTAATGATCCTCGCCACTCACCTACCAAACCTCGAGCAGCAAGATAGAGTGTCAATCGTGTGGGGGCCGGTTGTCTTGCCAGATCTTTACATTTTATTGTTTGAACACCAGATATTTACACCGTCTGATGATTTTTTTAACTCGCACACAAGTACACAAAAATATTATTTTGCAAACCGTTGTGGTTAGGCGTTGCATGTAGATGTAGTTCAAATTTTAATTACAGTCGTTAAATGGGTAGAAAATCACTTAAATGTCTTTAAAAGGTCAAATGACCCCTGGAATTTTCCAAATTTTCACATGACAGTTGTATTAGTGCACGTTAAACGTAGAAAAAAATTGAAGGCCGTAAGAGGAAGCTATCTCCCGTTCGTCATCAAACATGCATTGTTCCCTCTCGGAACCACGAACCTTCTAGTGAGTTGCTCCGGTTTGTGAGGGATGTGTGTCCAAACTTTCATCAAACATGCCAATTTTTTTACCACATCATGTTGGTAGCATGACATTAAATCAAGCAAGGTTTTATGTTTTTCTGATCATTTTTAACTTTTTGGAATTAAAATGCCATGGCACTCCATGCGTGTGCCCATTCCTTGAGACCAATATGTTTGAAAATTCCTTCTAGTTTACTGCACATGGAATTAACTCGCACACAAGTACACAAAAATATGATTTTTCAAACCATTTTGGTTAGGCGTTGCATGTAGATGTAGTTCAAATTTGAATTACGATCATTAAATGGTTAGAACATCACTTAAATGTCTTTAAATGGTCAAATGACCCCTGAAAATTTCCAAATTTTCACATGACAGTTGTATTAGTGCATGTTAAACGTAGAAAAAAATTTGAAGGCCGTAAGAGGAAGCTATCTCCCGTTCGTCATCAAACATGCATTGTTCCCTCTCGGAACCACGAACCTTCTAGTGAGTTGCTCCGGTTTGTGAGGGGTGTGTGTGTCCAAACTTTCGTCAAACAGGCTAATTTTTTATCACATCATCTTGGTGGCATGACATTAAATCAAGCAATGTTTCATGTTTTTTTGATCATTTTTTTATTTTTTGGAATTAAAATGCCATGGCACTCCATGCATGTGCCCATGCCCTGAGACCAATATGTTTTAAAATTGCTTCTAATTTACTCCACATGGAATTAACTCGCACACAAGTACACAAAAATATGATTTTTCAAACCGTTTTGGTTAGGCGTTGCATGTAGATGTAGTTCAAATTTGAATTGCGATCATTAAATGGTTAGAAAATCACTTAAATGTCTTTAAAAGGTCAAATGACCCCAAGAATTTCCAAAATTTCACATTATAGTCGTAGTAGTGCACGTTAGACATAGAAAAAAATTGAAGGCCGTAAGAGGAAGCTATCTCCCGTTCGTCATCAACCATGCATTGTTCCCTCTCGGAACCATGAACCTTCTAGTGAGTTGCTCCGGTTTGTGAGGGGTGTGTGTCCAAACTTTCATCAAACATGCCAATTTTTGACCACATCATCTTGGTGGCATGACATTACATCAACCAAGGTTTCATGTGTTTCTTACTTTTTATTTTTTGGAATTAAAATGCCATGTCACTCCATGCTTAATTGTGTCATAGCTGTTAGACCAATATGTTTGAAAATCCCTTCCAATTTACTGCACATGGAATTAAATCACACACAAGTACACAAAATATGAGTTTTCAAACCGTTATGGTTAGTTGTTGCATGTACATGTAGTTCAAATTTCTATTACAGTCATTAAATGGCTACAAAATCACTTAAATGTCTTAAAAGGTCAAATGACCCCTGAAATTTTCCAAAATTTGACATGACAATTGTATTAGTACTACAAAATTTCTCGTTCATTTAAAACACCATTCGTTGCCACTTTACTCCAAATTCGTCTTTCACAACTAATAAAAAATATCTACAACATCACACAAAGTTGTTTTCTAGGAACCATTTGCAATGAAAATATCTGGGTCTATTTAAGTCTCCCTCCTTAAGCTTCGCCGGCTCGTCTGCTCCAGTGCCGGCAACCCTCGAATCCACGAATCGCGATCCCCATTCCCACACCCCCTTCTTGCAAAGATGACACCGTGGAAACGCTTCGTGAAGGCCCGCACGATGGCCGTGTCCCCCCCCCCCGAGCGCCGCCGCCTGCGTCGAGAGCGTGGTCACCTATGTCAAGAGTGCCGCCTCATCCTCTTCCACCTAGAGGGCATCTGTGGTAGCTGACAGGGCAGCTGCAGCAGCCGAGACGGCTACAGCTGCTGCTGCGACAGCGGCTGCAAACGCCGAGAGCGCTCGGGATGCCGTCCGTGCCGCCGATGTCGTCCTAGCCCGGGTCGAGGCTATCCATGCCAAGATCGAGGATGCACACGCCAAGATATTCTAGGCCACCTCGGACTCCAGCATGCAACCCACGTCTGAAAAGGTGGCGGTGGCCATGGAGCACCTACTTCCTCATGAGGTCGCCGAGCGGGAGATGGAGATGCAGGAGGCAGCGGAGATCAAGGAGCGCCGGGAGGAGGAGTTGCGCTTGGCCGAGGTCAGGGTAGAGAAGAGTCTATCCATCGAGGAATCGGCGGTGGAGTACCAACAAGAGCTCTGGCGCAGCCACTACTATGAGTACTACAACCTTGAGGGTGGCGCCGAGGACGAGGACGCGGTCGACTTCAGTAGGGGGACGCGGAGTCCACCAATGGCGGCATGTCGCCAGGACAAGTCACCGACGTCTCATCTCACACCTTTGATGCATAGGCCGGCGCAGCGGCGAATTTGTGAAAATTATGCATACTTAGGCTTTGTTTTTAATGCTGGTCTTTTGTTAGAGCAATGTTTAAGTCAACTGGCACTGTTTAATTACTAAAATTGCTCGATTTAGTAAGTGTGGTCTATCTTCTGTACGCTCTTTTGTGTGTCCAAATTAGCAAGCGATGTTAAATTATGCAATGACGTACGTGGGGAAATTTCCACCAAAATTTGAATTATCAAACTCATCCCATGCGTGTAAAGCAAAAGAATCATTTGCGATGCACACAATTGTTCAAAGTGAATGGTCTGGCGGCACCACGTGCAAAGTTTCCCTCCACATTTCCAAAATTTTGGCCTACCGCCAAAATATCTACCTCTGCCCCCTTGCCCCCTTCCCCACCCCCTTTTCTTCCCGACCACAAGTCACATTTTCCACGTTTCCTCCTTCCTTCCTTCCTTGCTAAGCTATAGCTGCTTCCTCGCTCTCGCCGTCTCGCATCCTACCGCCGGGGTCGCCATGGTCTTCTTCAAAGACCTCTCTAGCGGGTCCTCCTCTGGCGACAACTCCTTCACCACCTGGGTATGACTCTCTTCTCTCTCTCGGGCTATGACTTGGAATGAAGGATTTTTACCCGGCGGTCGATTTGAGTCATTTCTTCCTCTTGTAGCTCCCTAGGACCATCAGTGGCAACAAATGGAGCGGGGTGGCTGAAGATCTATCTGCTCATTGTCACCATCAATCTGCATGCGTGAAGCTAGTTGCGTTTGATTTTGTGGACAGTGGGAGGAAGTTTCTAGCATGTGCAGAGAAGGTTAGACCCTCTTTCTTTGTTACAAATCATTTGTTAGATGTGATTCAGACACTGCCACGGTCCAAACCCATTCATACCACACCTTCAACCAAACACATCCTAAGATAGTGTCACAGTTTGTACCTAGTATCTTAAATTGTTGCCATCTCATTAGCGGTGCCATTAGAAAATTATTTGGCACTATTTTGGCAGTTTTTGCAACCAAGTTTGGTCCACACATCCAAGTAGCCAAGCAGTAAAATACTAAATCTTTATGGCACGAAGGAACTGGGCATCGGAGCAACTACGTGCTCTGGAGTCCGGGTCCCTGATTTTTTTCTGCTGCATCGGCTCGCCAGTGCAGGGCACCGGTGCGAGATGTAGCAACAGTTGTCTTTACCCCCAGTTTTGGCATACATAGTGGACGGCCTTAGTGCTATTAGTTCTATGTTACTAAATTTGTGCATGTACACACCTGTTAGTATCAATTTGCTACCATCCAAACACTGTCGCTATGTTGTTGCAGTTATATTTACCTTCCTCATAAAATGTTCAATTTGTTATTTATTTTACATGAGTAAGAACTTGTAGCGTCATTGTAGTTAATTATAGCTTCTGATGTTCCAGAATTTGGTTGTTGTCTCAGTACCAATTATTTCATTTGCACATTGATCTTTTTGAGAAGATATGTCATAATTAACATGTTTCGTCAGTTTTTCAAAATAAGCATTGGTGATTTTCTATGTTGCTATAAACCCATTTTCCCTACAATTGTTACTAATCTAGTTTTAAATATTATAGGATGAACGGAAGTGTTCTTACTTGGAGTGGGTTGATCAAGAGTGGCCACAATCTTTGAAGATGTGCCTAGCGAAGCTCTGGAGCATGTATGAGGAAGAGAACAGACGTAGGCTTAGAGAAACTGTTGTCAACGCTGAAGAATATTTGAAGATGCAGGATAAAAAGTTGAAGGTGGAGAATGAGCTCAGATTTTTTAAATCAGACTTTGCTAAGATGGTGCTGGCGAAGGAGGAGGCCCTTTCCCAGTTGGCCCATGCAAAACAGGTTCTTACTGAACTGAAAGCAGAGGTGGATAAGCCGAGCCTGGATGATATCGATTAGGGAAATGAATATATTGTTCTTATGAAGTTGAACTAGCTATATGTTGTACCGTGATGTTTTCATGTAGCTACCGTACTATGATGTTATAATATATTTATGTGCCTGATATGAAATTGGCAAACAGCTGTTCAATATGAAATGTGAATTTGCGTAATACTACAATTATTAATTGTAAACTAATAAAACTGCTAAATGTGTCATGGACCTTTGCAAACGGTTCTAGCAGTAAAAGCGCTTGCAATGGATAGCCCAATGCCACATAGTTTTCTTCATCAAATCGTGTGTGATACAGTTGATAAAAGCAAATAGTTAACCAAGGCAGACCGTGTGTGATAGTTACACCTTTCACACACGAGCCTACACATAAAACTATGCGTGATGTACGTACGAACGGAAACGTTTTCCCTGGATTGACTATGTGGGATGTACATAAGAACGGAAATGTATTCCTTGGATTGACTGTGTGTGATATACATATGAACGGAAATATTTTTCTGGGATTCACCGTGTGGGATGTACATACCTACGGAAATGATTTTCTCGGATTACCGTGTGAGATGTACATACCTACAGAAACGATTGGGTTTCGATGCCTCGCCCGATCGCACCTGGCCCCAGCCTGTGTCCCAGGAGGGCCTATCCCCGACAATTTCTTGGTCGTGTGGGAAGGACCCCCCTATCGCCCACACTCACTTGGTGACGGTTCCAAATGCTGTTGTGGAAAGGGGTTAAAAACCGTTTGTATAACATCGACGCGTACCAGTGGGTGAAAATCTTGTTGAGAAAATTGATAAAAGTGGGGTTGGAGAGGTCAAAACTTTAACTAGTGATGTGCCCACTCTTTTGGGTTACAAAGACTTTAACTATGATAATTTTTCTTTGATTGATTGTATTTCTTTGTTGCAATCCATGATCAATTCACCAGATGCTTATGAACAAAATAAATCTTTTACTAAACATATGGTAGATGCCATGATGAAAGATTTAGAAGAAAAGTTGGAATTAGAGATTTCAATTCCTAGAAAATTATGTGATGAATGGGAACCTACTATCAAAGTCAAGATTAAAAATTATGAGTGTTTTGCTTTATGTGATTTGGGTGCTAGTGTTTCCACAATTCCGAAATCTCTATGTGATGTGCTTGGTCTTACCGATATTGAAGAATGTTCTATTAATTTGCACTTGGAGGATTCTACTATTAGAAAGCCTATGGGAAGAATTAATGATGTTATTATTCTTGCAAATAGGAATTATGTGCCCATATATTTTATTGTTCTTGATATTGATTGTAATCCGTCTTGTCCTATCATACTTGGTATACCGTTTTTACGTACTATTGGTGCCATGATTGATATGAAAGAAGGCAATATTAAATTTCAATTTGCACTAAGAAAAGGAATGGAACACTTCCCTAGAACAAGAATTAAGCCACCATATGAATCAATCATGAGGGCATCTTATGGATCTAGAACCAAATATGACAATACTTAGATCTATGCATTATGCCTAGCCAGGGGCATAAAACAATAGCGCTTGTTAGGAGGCAACCCAATGGATAATTTTTCCCTTGTTCTTTCTGTTCTTGAGTGTTTTCAAAATTATGATACTGTTATGATTGTGTTTTTAATGTTTTAATTAGTGTTTGTTCCAAGCAAAGCCTTTGGGATCATGTTGGGTGATAGTTGATTTGATCTTGTTGAAAAACATAAACTTTTGCGCCCAGTAAAACAATTTTAATAAATCACATAAGTGTTATAAAATTCTGAATTGTTTACACAAGATTGATATACAAATTTCCTAAGTTGTCCTAATTTTTAGGAATTTTTGGAGTTACATAAGTACTTGAAGTTCTCAGATTGCTACAGATTGTTCTGTTTTTGACAGGTTCTGTTTTCTTTGCGTTGTGTGCTTATTTTGATGAATATATGGTTTGTATTGGAGGGTATGAGCCATAGTAAAGTTGGAATACAGTAGATATAATGCAAAAATAAAATATGAATGGGTTTGCAATAGTACTTAGAGTAGTGATTTGCTTTGTTATACTAACGGATCTCATGAAGGTTTTGTTGAGTTTTGTGTGATTGAAGTTTTCAAATTTTGGGTGAGATCACGATGGATGAAGGAATAAGGAGTAAGAAGAGCCTAAGCTTGGGGATGCCCCATGGCACCCCAAGTTATTATCCAAAGTGGAACATGCAACTAAGCTTGGGGATGCCCCGAGTGGCGTCCCCTCTTTCTTCTAACGACCATCGATATTTTACTTGGAGCTATATTTTTATTTGTCAGATATGATGAGTTTTGCTTGGAGCGTCTTGTGTTATATGAGTCTTTGCTTGTTTTGCTTTTTAGTTAGTGTCATCTATCCTTGCTGGACACACCTATTTGAGAGAGCCAAAATTATGCTATGATTTGTTAGAATTTCCCTATGTGCTTCACTTCATTTTTTTGAGCTATGGAATTGCTCTAGTGCTTCACTTATATCTTTTTGAGTATGGTGTGCTTTAATGTTTTTGAAGAAATGCTCTCATTCTTCACTTAGATTTATTTGAGAGTTAGTAAAATGTTGAAGAAATTCTCTCATGTTTCACTTCAATTATTTTGAGACAAGAAAATCTTTATGCTCATGTTCTTCACTTAAATTTGTTTGAGCTTATCAAAAGCAACATATGAAATTAGTCCCAAGGTGATAGATATTCAAGAGGGATATAATAAAAACTTTCATGAAGATCATTGGACAAAATAAACTTGATTCCTTGTAATAGTTTTGCGATATGGTGATAGTGATATGTGAGTCATGTTGGTGAGTAATTATGCTTTAGTAAGAATATTGGTGTTAAAGTTTGTGATTCCCTATGCAAGCACGAAAGTCAATAGTTATGCAATGAAATTACATCCTACTTGTGGTGCATTATTTGGTGTTAGTTATGTTTAATGCTGGCTTATGTGATTTTTCGTTTCTTGGTTGGATGCTTCTCAATCTTTTTGCTACCCTTCACTTGTACTAAGTAGGAATACTACTTGTGCATCCAAAATCCTTAAACCTAGTTTTGCCATATGAGTCCACCATACCTACCTATATGTGGTATTCTCGTGCCGTTCTAAGAAAATTTGTATGTGACATCTCTAATTTTCAAAATAAATTCCTTTTTGTGTGCTCGTACCGCTCATGAAACAGTAGGGAGTGGCTGATATTTTTCCATGCTATATGTGTTATTCTCAAGATGAGTGTTTATTAACTTGTCATTGCACGAGACGGCACATGTATTAGGGATTCCCAGTCCCGAAATGAAAAATGAATTCACTTTATGTTGTCAAATATAAATTCCTTGGAAAGTGTTGGTATGGACGGCACCCATGGATACGGCTAGCCGTGGAAGGTGAAAGTATGGTGGAAAAAGGAATAAACTTTATTTTCTGTTTGAGAACCGCCTATTATATATCTAGCATGGAAAGTATTGGGAACAACTTGATCGTTTTCGTTGACAGGAAAAGCATGCCACCTAAAATGTTTTATCTCTATTTTTTTCTCTTTGAGCTCTGGCACCTCTACAAATCCCTACTTCCCTCTATGAAGGGACTTTCTTTTCTATGTTATGCAATTTTTATTTTTATTTGAGTCTCCATATTCTCTTATAAAGCACCAACTAAGGGGCACTATGATCGTACTTGAGCATTGGGTCTAGCTAATATGCGAGTGTTTCATGAATGGATCAATGATTGAGCATGATGGGCTAGGGATCACTTGCATTAGTGTTGATATTTTGAATGACATGGTTGCTTGTTGATATGCTTGAGTATTGAAATCTTCATGTCAAAACTAGACTATTGCTTTGAACGATAGTAAAGTCCATATGTCCATGCTACAAAAGAAAAGAATATGTGATGAACATGTTAGGCAACATTCCACATCAAAAAATTTGTTTTTATCATTTACCTACTCGAGGATGAGTAGGAATTAAGCTTGGGGATGTTGATACGTCTCCAACGTATCTATAATTTTTTACTGTTCCATGTTGTTATATTATCATTCTTGGATGTTTTACAATCATTTTATAGCAACTTTATATCACCTTTTGGGGCTAACCTATTGACATAGTGCCCAGTGCCAGTTGTTGTTTTTTGCTTGTTTCTTACTTCACAAAAAATCATTACCAAATGGAGTCCAAATGTAGCAAAACTTTTTGGAGATTTTTTTGGACCAGAAGACACTTGTTGGGCCAAAGAAGTACCAGAGGGGAGCTCCGAGGGGAGCACAACCCACCTGGGCATGCCTGGGGGCCCAGGCACACCCTGGTGGATTGTGCCCACCTCGGCTGCCTCCCGCACCGCCTCTTTGCTCTATAAATACCCCAAAAATCCAAAAACCCTAGGGGAGTCGACGAAACACAATTCCAGCCGCCGCAAGTTCCAGAACCACCAGATCCAATCTAGACACCATCATGGAGGGGTTCATCATCCTCATTAGTGCCTCTCTGATGATGTGTGAGTAGTTCATTATAGACCTACATGTCCGTAGTTAGTAGCTAGATGGCTTCCTCTCTCTCTTTTGATTCTCAATACAATGGTCTCTTGGAGATATATTTGATGTAACTCTTTTTGCAGTGTGTTCGTTGGGATCCGATGAACTTTCAGTTTATGATCAGATCTATTTTATCAATGAAAGTTATTTGAGTTTTTGATCTCTTATATGCATGATTACTTATAGCCTCATATTTCTTCTTTAAATCTTTGGTTTAGTTAGGCCGACTAGATCGATTTGTCTTGCCATGGGAAGAGGTGCTTTGTGATGGGTTTGGTCGTGCGGTGTTCTTTCCCACTGACAGAAGGGGTAGCAAGACACGTATTGATCATTGCCATTAAGGATAACAAGATTGGGTCCATTCCTACATGAATAGATCTTGTCTACATCATGTCATCGTTCTTATTGCATTACTCCATTTTTCCATGAACTTAATACACTAGATGCATGCTGGATAGCAGTCGATGTGTGGAGTAATAGTAGTAGATGCAGGCAAGAGTCGGTATACTAATCTTGGACGTGATGCCTATATAATGATCATTGCCTGGATATCGTCATAATTATTTGAAGTTCTATCAATTGCCCAATAGTAATTTGTTTACCCGCCCTATGCTATTTTTCTTGAGAGAAGCCACTAGTGAAATCTACGGCCCCCGAGTCTATTCTTTATCATATTTACTTTGAGATCTATTTTTATTTGCTTTTGCTTTCAGATCTATTGTTTCAAAAACCCAAAAATACCTTGCTGCAATTTTTTGTTATTTATTTTATTTTGGGTTTCCGTGGGATCTATTTATCCAATGTACTACAAACCAATCTATCTTTTACCTGAGAGGGATTGACAACCCCTCTTATGCGTCGGGTTGCAAGTATTTGTTCTTTGTGTGCAAGTATCATTTACATAGTGTTGCTTTGTTCTCCTACTAGTTCGATAACCTTGGTTTCATCACTGAGGGAAATGCCTATCGTAGTTGTACTGCATCATTCGAGGAAATACTGACGCAGACATGAGCCATTAGTGCGCTGCCACTAACTCATTTAATCTTCATGCATGCAATGTCTGGAGCAAACAACGATTATCATGAATTAGATGATAATGTAGTCAAATAGTCAATAGACAATTAAATAGTATGTATAATGTTAATGGAAGTTTTAGTTAGTGAAGGAAGTCAAGGCCCTCATGGAAGGAGACAGGATGATAAACCTTGTTTAGATTCATCATAGTAAAAAATGTGCTAGCCATGGTAAGGTTGCAGTACGTAGACAACACATGGCCTAGTGGCTGTGAATTTGTTCTCATGTCCATTGGAAGTTATGAAATTAATACAAAGCGCTTGTAATAATGTGAGCAGTTAATGACATTCCAATTTCCACGCAAAACCTGAAACCTTTTTGAGCGCACATAAGATCTCGACCCAAGGTATGCGATTAGCAGAGGGAGCAAGATGGGGTTCCTGGCGGCGGATAAGCCGTCCATAGTCATCCATGATGTTGCCTCTATCTCGGTGGTGTCAGCACGAATGGGCGGAGCCCCGGCCGTAGTTGAAACATGCGCCCGTCTCGAGCTCCTACACCACAGTCTCCTTGACGTCCAACGTGATGAAGTGGGACCACAGACACCTGCAATTTTTTGTCAAAAAATTTGAGTTTATAGGTTATATGTGTTATCTTTTTGTGGGAAATTATATGTGTTTTATTGATAATATGAAGAAAAAACCTACGAATCATAAGAAAAATTGAATAATCAATGTGTATATTTTCTCAACAAGTTGCATGAGAACTAACACATCAACAATATAATTCTAAGTTTAGTCAGTACGATATGCGGAAATCAAGTATCGTTCAGTGACAGATTACACATCACTGGTTCGAATCCTTCATCATGTCTCACGAATAAAATGGGGGCATGTCTCACGAATCCTCTTTCCCATTATTTAATTCACTCATTTATTTATTTTCTAAAATATGCACGAGTGTGCATATCATATATTATAGGAGAAAGGGGTGAAGAAAGCCTCTTGATGAGTGTTATTTTTACACTCCTCAACCCGAGTTTAAACCAAAATATTTCATTAAAACTGAGATATTCGCTCTGATATTGCCACTAATGGCTAATGAATGCAAAGGTTTCCAAATATTCGATATTTATTTTGTTTCCACGGAAATAGGCTATTTATGGACGAAATCAAGCCAATACATGGAATGGAGTAAAGTGGAGATAGAGGAAATCAAGCAGGAGGCGCACCAGAGGAAGCATAGCAAAAGACAGTCTTCCATATGACCATCCTTGCTCATATGGATGGTCATATGATGTGCCAAACCGAGGTGTCTGATCCACCTGAACAACCTTTATAAAGGGCCTAACGCCAAATGAGCAACATAAGATCGCAGAACAAACCACACATCATCATCTTCATAGAAGCCATCTCCATCAACCCTAGCAGCCGCCATTTCCCATCTCCATAGCCACAATCTTCATCACCACCACAATTCTCAGCCATCTAGCCATACTTGTAATCTGTAGGATCGAAAGTATGTCTAGAGGGGGGTGATTAGACTACTTGACCAAATAAAAATCTAGCCTTTTCCCAATTTTAATTCTTGGCAGATTTTAGCTATCTTAGCACAAGTCAAGCAATCTCCACACAATTCAAGCAAGCATGCAAAAGAGTATATGAGCAGCAGAAAGTAAAGCATGCAACTTGCAAGAATGTAAAGGGAAGGGTTTGGAGGATTCAAATGCAGTTGGAGACACATATGTTTTTGTCGTGGTTCTGATAGGTGGTGCTATCGTACATCCACGTTGATGGAGACTTCAACCCATGGAGGGTAACGGTTGCGCGAGTCCACGGAGGGCTCCACCCACGAAGGGTCCACAAAGAAGCAACCTTGTCTATTCCATCACGTCCGTCGCCCACGAAGGACTTGCCTCACTAGCGGTAGATCTTCATGAAGTAGGCGATCTCCTTGCCCTTACAAACTCCTTGGTTCAACTCCACAATCTTGTCGGAGGCTCCCAAGTGACACCTAGCCAATCTAGGAGACACCACTCTCCAAGAAGTAACAAATGGTGTGTTGATGATGAACTCCTTGCTCTTGTGCTTCAAATGATAGTCTCCCCATCACTCAACTCTCTCTCACAGGATTTGGATTTGGTGGAAAGAAGATTTGAGTGGAAAGCAACTTGGGGAAGGCTAGAGATCAAGATTCATATGGTTGGAATGGAATATCTTGACCTCAACACAAGTGTAGGTGGTTCTTTCTCAGAAAATGTGTTTTGGATGTGTAGGTATGTTTTGATGGCTCTCTCTTATAATGAAGAGTGGGTGGAGGGGTATATATAGCCTCCACACAGAATCTAACCCTTACACACAATTTGCCAAACTCAGTGGGACCGAATGGTTAAACTCGGTCGGACCGATTCAGCAAACCTAGTGACCGTTAGGGTTTTCGATGGGACTGAGATGCAACTCGGTAGAACCGATATGGTTAGGGATAGGGCATAACGTAATCTCGGTGTGACCGATTACACAAACTCGGTGGGACCGATTTTGGTAATAAGCTCACCAGAGAGTTGGTCAGGTAAACTCGGTGGGACCGATTCGCTCATCTCGGTGAGACCAGAATGTTACAAAAGGGAAACAGAGAGTTTACATTGCAATCTCGGTGGGACCGATCGCTCATCTCGGTAAGACCGAAATGTTATGAAGGGAAACAGAGAGATTACAATCCCATCTCGGTGAGACCGAGATCCCTATCGGTGAAACCGATTTGCCTAGGGTTTGTGGAAGTGGCTATGACATTTGAAACTCGGTGGCGCCGGATAGATATAATCGGTGGGGCCGAGTTTGACTTTTGGTTTAGGTCATATGTGGATGTGGGAAGGTAGTTGAGGGTTTTGGAGCATATCACTAAGCACTTTGAGCAAGCAAGCCATTAAGCAACACCTCATCCCTCCTTAATAGTATTGGCTTTTCCTATAGACTCAATGTGATCTTGGATCACTAAAATATAAAATGTAGAGTCTTGATCTTGAAGCTTGAGCCAAACTTTTTGTCCTTAGAATTTTGAGGGATCCACTTTCCTCATCCATGCCATGCCATTCATTGAGCTTTTCCTGAAATATTAATCTTGGAATAATGTTAGCTCAATGAGCTATATGTTGTTAGGAATTACCAAAACCACCCAGGGATTGTTGCACTTTCAATCTCCCCCCTTTTGGTAATTGATGACAACATATAAATCAAAGCTTCGACAAATGATAATAAGAGTGAAAGATATCGTCGCTTTGAGAAGTATGTGAAAAGCAAGAGCTCCCCCTAAATTTGTGCATATCTTAAGATTTGCTTTGGACTGCAAATGCACAATGAGTTAGGATCATGGGGTACTCTTCCATGTCACATACATCTTGGTGGAGCGCTCAAAATGATAAGAATTAAATACATGCACTCATCACCAAGCAAGTGAATGATCATATAAGGATAAGTAAGATAATATCATCTAACAAGCATAAGTGTAGCTTATGATCAACCACATGATCATCAATGTCTCACAGATAATAGCATAGTATCTCAAGCAATCAAAAGATAAAAAAAGTTCAACCACCAAAGCAAGAGAGAATAAAAAGCAACACTCTCTCTCGAAGCCTATGATCTATACATTTTTATCCCCCTTTGGCAACAAATTACCAAAAAGTTCACAGAAAATGCATAGCACTAGAACGTCTCTCAGGCTTGGTCTTCAGGTGGTGGTGTCCGGAGAACTCCAAGGACGAAGGCTTCAGTCGAAGTAGACGGAGCTGATGGGGTAGGTGCTGGAGCTGGTGGCACTGAAGCTGTAGCTGGTGCATATGAAGTGGCTCTAGTGTCTGGTACATGCACTGCAACAAATCTCTGAGCTCGAGGCACTCTGGCAAATGCATCAGGGGTTGTCTTGTCCTTCCTCTCCTGCATGTCATCCTGTAGCTGCTCCACAACAGACTGAATCTAAGTTACTTTGACATCTAAATCATAGAATTTTTGTTCCACGATTCTTTCCAGGCTCTCCTAGTTTTGAGTTAGGGTGGCCAACCCCTTCTCAATCCTCAGAGATGATGCTATCAATTAACCAAGCTGGTCCTGCTTGCTTTTCAAAAAGTACTCAGATGCCTCCTCTTGAGTTGGCATCTTGGCAGCTTTCTCTTTCTTTGCCTTCTCCTTCTTTGCTTGTGCTTGCACTGAGGAGGGTTCATCTTCATTCATCACAACTTGGTTGTCCTTGAAGTCAGGATAGATAGGCAAGTGTTCCTTATCCAACAAGTATGTGCCTATGCCCATCTTTGAGTTTATCAACTCCTGGATCTATGGGGCATATCCACAACTTCTTTTCTGGTCAGCTGCAGTCCTCTTGATAGTCTCGACTATAAGGCTCATGACCTTGAACTTCTGTGGCACATCAAATATATGTAGCAAGTTACTTGCATGGCCTCTGATCATTCTGTGATCACCAGACTTGGGCAATTGATTGTAGGCAGCCCTGACAACAAGTGTTTTACTGACCCAAACTGGTGAGTCTCAAGATCATCTTTAGGAATCTCCTTGTACATATTTGCCATAGAGTTGTGATCCATCTTCTTCTTGGCATAGACATCCAAGTCATCTTCTTCTTCCTTAGGAGCATTGAACAGATTTTCCCATTCCTCAATAGTTGAGTGGTACCTTGTACCTTCAAACATCCATACTATCCTTCCATCTGGATAGAAGTGTGCTGTGGAGTAGAATTGCATTATGAGCTCCTCATTCCACTTTGTGAGCTTCTGCCCAACAAAGTCTGCAACTCCACAAGCACTGAAGCTGTCAAACACACCAGGATAGTGTTCCTCATTTTCCTTCATGTAGGTCCAGTTGACCCACCTCATATCACACACTATAGGTTTCTTGTCCAGCAGCACTGTCTCATAGAAATCCTGCTGTTCCTTTGTGTGGAACCTGTAATCAACAGCAGTCCTTCTCCTGGTGGCATATGGATCTGACTCTCTCCATTTCCTCAGTCCTGAGTCTCTCCTGATCTTCATGTTCTCAGCCACAGGATGAGCATCATTGTGGTCTGGAATTTTTGGCTTCAATTTTCTCAGAACATGCTCTTCATCTTCTTCTTCAGCAATAGTCTCAGGCACTGGGGCCTTGTTCTTCTCAGCAGCTGGTATGTTTCTGGTATTTCTCTTTGGTGCAGTCTTGGGCTTGGAGGCAGCTTTGGGTGCTTCTTTGGGCTTTGATGATGCAGCCCCTGTCCTGATAGCATCACCCATAAGCTTATGTGCCTTGGGTGCTGGTGCAGCAACCTCTTCTTCCTCTTCTTCTTCCATCATGGAAGCCTTTCCAATCACTCTGGCCATGGTCTTCTTGACCCTTTCCTTCCTTTTCTTTCCTTCTGCAGCAGGCTCTTTGGGTTGAGATTCCAAAGATGCTTGAGAGGATGCTCTGGCCTTAGACATTGGTTGTCTTCCTCCTGGCCTTTTGATCTTCATTCCCGGCTTAACTGCAGCTAAGATGTACTCATTCTTTATGCTCATGTTCTTCACTTAAATTTGTTTGAGCTTATCAAAAGCAACATATGAAATTAGTCCCAAGGTGATAGATATTCAAGAGGGATATAATAAAAACTTTCATGAAGATCATTGGACAAAATAAACTTGATTCCTTGTAATAGTTTTGCGATATGGTGATAGTGATATGTGAGTCATGTTGGTGAGTAATTATGCTTTAGTAAGAATATTGGTGTTAAAGTTTGTGATTCCCTATGCAAGCACGAAAGTCAATAGTTATGCAATGAAATTACATCCTACTTGTGGTGCATTATTTGGTGTTAGTTATGTTTAATGCTGGCTTATGTGATTTTTCGTTTCTTGGTTGGATGCTTCTCAATCTTTTTGCTACCCTTCACTTGTACTAAGTAGGAATACTACTTGTGCATCCAAAATCCTTAAATCTAGTTTTGCCATATGAGTCCACCATACCTACCTATATGTGGTATTCTCGTGCCGTTCTAAGAAAATTTGTATGTGACATCTCTAATTTTCAAAATAAATTCCTTTTTGTGTGCTCGTACTGCTCATGAAACAGTAGGGAGTGGCTGATATTTTTCCATGCTATATGTGTTATTCTCAAGATGAGTGTTTATTAACTTGTCATTGCACGAGACGGCACATGTATTAGGGATTCCCAGTTCCGAAATGAAAAATGAATTCACTTTATGTTGTCAAATATAAATTCCTTGGAAAGTGTTGGTATGGACGGCACCCATGGATACGGCTAGCCATGGAAGGTGAAAGTATGGTGGAAAAAGGAATAAACTTTATTTTCTGTTTGAGAACCGCCTATTATATATCTAGCATGGAAAGTATTGGGAACAACTTGATCGTTTTCGTTGACAGGAAAAGCATGCCACCTAAAATGTTTTATCTTTATTTTTTTTCTCTTTGAGCTCTGGCACCTCTACAAATCCCTACTTCCCTCTGTGAAGGGACTTTCTTTTCTATGTTATGCAATTTTTATTTTTATTTGAGTCTCCATATTCTCTTATAAAGCACCAACTAAGGGGCACTATGATCGTACTTGAGCATTGGGTCTAGCTAATATGCGAGTGTTTCATGAATGGATCAATGATTGAGCATGATGGGCTAGGGATCACTTGCATTAGTGTTGATATTTTGAAAGACATGGTTGCTTGTTGATATGCTTGAGTATTGAAATCTTCATGTCAAAACTAGACTATTGCTTTGAACGATAGTAAAGTCCATATGTCCATGCTACAAAAGAAAAGAATATGTGATGAACATGTTAGGCAACATTCCACATCAAAAAATTTGTTTTTATCATTTACCTACTCGAGGATGAGTAGGAATTAAGCTTGGGGATGTTGATACGTCTCCAACGTATCTATAATTTTTTACTGTTCCATGTTGTTATATTATCATTCTTGGATGTTTTACAATCATTTTATAGCAACTTTATATCACCTTTTGGGGCTAACCTATTGACATAGTGCCCAGTGCCAGTTGTTGTTTTTTGCTTGTTTCTTACTTCACAAAAAATCATTACCAAATGGAGTCCAAATGTAGCAAAACTTTTTGGAGATTTTTTTGGACCAGAAGACACTTGTTGGGCCAAAGAAGTACCAGAGGGGAGCTCCGAGGGGAGCACAACCCACCTGGGCATGCCTGGGGGCCCAGGCACACCCTGGTGGATTGTGCCCACCTCAGCTGCCTCCCGCACCGCCTCTTTGCTCTATAAATACCCCAAAAATCCAAAAACCCTAGGGGAGTCGACGAAACACAATTCCAGCCGCCGCAAGTTCCAGAACCACTAGATCCAATCTAGACACCATCATGGAGGGGTTCATCATCCTCATTAGTGCCTCTCTGATGATGTGTGAGTAGTTCATTATAGACCTACATGTCCGTAGTTAGTAGCTAGATGGCTTCCTCTCTCTCTTTTGATTCTCAATACAATGGTCTCTTGGAGATATATTTGATGTAACTCTTTTTGCAGTGTGTTTGTTGGGATCCGATGAACTTTGAGTTTATGATCAGATCTATTTTATCAATGAAAGTTATTTGAGTTTTTGATCTCTTATATGCATGATTACTTATAGCCTCATATTTCTTCTTTAAATCTTTGGTTTAGTTAGGCCGACTAGATCGATTTGTCTTGCCATGGGAAGAGGTGCTTTGTGATGGGTTTGGTCGTGCGGTGTTCTTTCCCACTGACAGAAGGGGTAGCAAGACACGTATTGATCATTGCCATTAAGGATAACAAGATTGGGTCCATTCCTACATGAATAGATCTTGTCTACATCATGTCATCGTTCTTATTGCATTACTCCATTTTTCCATGAACTTAATACACTAGATGCATGCTGGATAGCAGTCGATGTGTGGAGTAATAGTAGTAGATGCAGGCAAGAGTCGGTATACTAATCTTGGACGTGATGCCTATATAATGATCATTGCCTGGATATCGTCATAATTATTTGAAGTTCTATCAATTGCCCAATAGTAATTTGTTTACCCGCCCTATGCTATTTTTCTTGAGAGAAGCCACTAGTGAAATCTACGGCCCCGAGTCTATTCTTTATCATATTTACTTTGAGATCTATTTTTATTTGCTTTTGCTTTCAGATCTATTGTTTCAAAAACCCAAAAATACCTTGCTGCAATTTTTTGTTATTTATTTTATTTTGGGTTTCCGTGGGATCTATTTATCCAATGTACTACAAACCAATCTATCTTTTACCTGAGAGGGATTGACAACCCCTCTTATGCGTCGGGTTGCAAGTATTTGTTCTTTGTGTGCAAGTATCATTTACATAGTGTTGCTTTGTTCTCCTACTAGTTCGATAACCTTGGTTTCATCACTGAGGGAAATGCCTATCGTAGTTGTACTGCATCATTCGAGGAAATACTGACGCAGACATGAGCCATTAGTGCGCTGCCACTAACTCATTTAATCTTCATGCATGCAATGTCTGGAGCAAACAACGATTATCATGAATTAGATGATAATGTAGTCAAATAGTCAATAGACAATTAAATAGTATGTATAATGTTAATGGAAGTTTTAGTTAGTGAAGGAAGTCAAGGCCCTCATAGAAGGAGACAGGATGATAAACCTTGTTTAGATTCATCATAGTAAAAAAATGTGCTATCCATGGTAAGGTTGCAGTACGTAGACAACACATGGCCTAGTGGCTGTGAATTTGTTCTCATGTCCATTGGAAGTTATGAAATTAATACAAAGCGCTTGTAATAATGTGAGCAGTTAATGACATTCCAATTTCCACGCAAAACCTGAAACCTTTTTGAGCGCACATAAGATCTTGACCCAAGGTATGCGATTAGCAGAGGGAGCAAGATGGGGTTCCTGGCGGCAGATAAGCCGTCCATAGTCATCCATGATGTTGCCTCTATCTCGGTGGTGTCAGCACGAATGGGCGGAGCCCCGGCCGTAGTTGAAACATGTGCCCGTCTCGAGCTCCTACACCACAATCTCCTTGACGTCCAACGTGATGAAGTGGGACCACAGACACCTGCAATTTTTTGTCAAAAAAATTGAGTTTATAGGTTATATGTGTTATCTTTTTGTGGGAAATTATATGTGTTTTATTGATAATATGAAGAAAAAACCTACGAATCATAAGAAAAATTGAATAATCAATGTGTATATTTTCTCAACAAGTTGCATGAGAACTAACACATCAACAATATAATTCTAAGTTTAGTCAGTATGATATGCGGAAATCAAGTATCGTTCAGTGACAGATTACACATCACTAGTTCGAATCCTTCATCATGTCTCACGAATAAAATGGGGGCATGTCTCACGAATCCTCTTTCCCATTATTTAATTCACTCATTTATTTATTTTCTAAAATATGCACGAGTGTGCATATCATATATTATAGGAGAAAGGGGTGAAGAAAGCCTCTTGATGAGTGTTATTTTTACACTCCTCAACCCGAGTTTAAACCAAAATATTTCATTAAAACTGAGATATTCGCTCTGATATTGCCACTAATGGCTAATGAATGCAAAGGTTTCCAAATATTCGATATTTATTTTGTTTCCACGAAAATAGGCTATTTATGGACGAAATCAAGCCAATACATGGAATGGAGTAAAGTGGAGATAGAGGAAATCAAGCAGGAGGCGCACCAGAGGAAGCATAGCAAAAGACAGTCTTCCATATGACCATCCTTTCTCATATGGATGGTCATATGATGTGCCAAACCGAGGTGTCTGATCCACCTGAACAACCTTTATAAAGGGCCTAACGCCAAATGAGCAACATAAGATCGCAGAACAAACCACACATCATCATCTTCATAGAAGCCATCTCCATCACTAGCAGCCGCCATTTCCCATCTCCATAGCCACAATCTTCATCACCACCACAATTCTCAGCCATCTAGCCATACTTGTAATCTGTAGGATCGAAAGTATGTCTAGAGGGGGGGTGATTAGACTACTTGACCAAATAAAAATCTAGCCTTTTCCCAATTTTAATTCTTGGCAGATTTTAGCTATCTTAGCACAAGTCAAGCAATCTCCACACAATTCAAGCAAGCATGCAAAAGAGTATATGAGCAGCAGAAAGTAAAGCATGCAACTTGCAAGAATGTAAAGGGAAGGGTTTGGAGGATTCAAACGCAATTGGAGACACAGATGTTTTTGTCGTGGTTCTGATAGGTGGTGCTATCGTACATCCACGTTGATGGAGACTTCAACCCACGGAGGGTAACGGTTGCGCGAGTCCACGGAGGGCTCCACCCATGAAGGGTCCACAAAGAAGCAACCTTGTCTATTCCATCACGGCCGTCGCCCATGAAGGACTTGCCTCACTAGCGGTAGAACTTCACGAAGTAGGCGATCTCCTTGCCCTTACAAACTCCTTGGTTCAACTCCACAATCTTGTCGGAGGCTCCCAAGTGACACCTAGCCAATCTAGGAGACACCACTCTCCAAGAAGTAACAAATGGTGTGTTGATGATGAACTCCTTGCTCTTGTGCTTCAAATGATAGTCTCCCCAACACTCAACTCTCTCTCACAGGATTTGGATTTGGTGGAAAGAAGATTTGAGTGGAAAGCAACTTGGGGAAGGCTAGAGATCAAGATTCATATGGTTGGAATGGAATATCTTGACCTCAACACAAGTGTAGGTGGTTCTCTCTCAGAAAATGTGTATTGGAAGTGTAGGTATGTTCTGATGGCTCTCTCCACGAATGAAGAGTGGGTGGAGGGGTATATATAGCCTCCACACAAAATCTAACCGTTACACACAATTTGCCAAACTCGGTGGGACCGAATGGTTAAACTCGGTCGGACCGATTCAGCAAACCTAGTGACCGTTAGGATTTTCGGTGGGACTGAGATGCAACTCGGTAGGACCGATATGGTTAGGGTTAGGGTATAACGTAATCTCGGTGTGACCGATTACACAAACTCGGTGGGACCGATTTTGGTAATAAGCTAACCAGAGAGTTGGTCAGGTAAACTCGGTGGGACCGATTCGCTCATCTCGGTGAGACCGAAATGTTACAAAAGGGAAACAGAGAGTTTACATTGCAATCTCGGTGGGACCAATCGCTCATCTCGGTAAGACCGAAACGTTACGAAGGGAAACAGAGAGATTACAATCCCATCTCGGTGAGACCGAGATCCCTATCGGTGAAACCGATTTTCCTAGGGTTTGTGGCAGTGGCTATGACATTTGAAACTCGGTGGCGCCGAATAGAAAGAATCGGTGGGGCCGAGTTTGACTTTTGGTTTAGGTCATATGTGGATGTGGGAAGGTAGTTGAGGATTTTGGAGCATATCAGTAAGCATTTTGAGCAAGCAAGCCATTAAGCAACACCTCATCCGCTCTTGACAGTATTAGCTTTTTCCTATAGACTCAATGTGATCTTGGATCACTAAAATATAAAATGTAGAGTCTTGAGCTTCAAGCTTGAGCCAAACTTTTTGTCCTTAGAATTTTTGAGGGATCCACTTTCCTCATCCATGCCATGCCATTCATTGAGCTTTTCCTGAAATATTAATCTTGGAATAATGTTAGCTCAATGAGCTATATGTTGTTAGAAATTACCAAAACCACCCAGGGATAGTTGCACTTTCATAATCTTATATCACATACGATATCCATTTTAAGACATAGTATCAATCAATCAATCTTCATTCTTCGATGAGTTCTTCGTGTGACCTGATCTCCTTGTGTGAGTACTTCAGTAAGGTCGTGGGTTGAGGCAATGTCTTATAACCCAATGTATTATTTGGAGGGGTCGACGGAAGTACTTTGAATCAAACGTCCCATATGTGTAGCGTTCTTCATCCCTGCAAGTACACATGGTAATGGAGAGCGAGCTATGAAGAGCCTAAGGGCGGAGAGATTATGAAGTGTTAGTATGAACACCAACGATAGAAAATTTTAGTGCGGTAACACGAATCCTATCTCTTGGCATTCAAGAGGTGTATTCATTAAACGCCAAATGCTTTTGTTTGATTATTGTTGTCTTAATTACCAGGGCAACTCCGCACGACGGATAGGGCCTTCGGTTGGACAACTCTTGATGCAGGATGCCGTTGGTCAAGATGTAATTTGGACACATCCCCCACTTCGATACGCAACAACCACATCTCTATGGATGACTTCAAGGGCACAAATTAAGATCATGATGGTCCCAACACAAATATATGATTGTAAACATAAGACCTCATACCTAGGAAGAGGATTTGTGTCTATCGGGTGCCACACACCCCTATACGAATATAGCATTAAAAATATATTAGGAATTTTCTAAAATTCTGAAATTTTGGGATATGAAACATGGGTTCTTGTTGTACACTCATGCTCACTTCCGTCGGGAATGAGTGCCCGTGATAATGTCAGTAAAAAGACAAAAAATGTATGTATAGAAAAAAAGTTAGACGTATCATATGTCGGATCGTAATTCTAGTGCAGCGGATACTACAAGCACCCATTCCCCGTGAAAATGAACATGGGTCTACAACAGGCTCCTAGGTTTGGTATCCTAAAATTTCAGAATTTTTGAAATTTTCAGATATTTTTAATTCTACTTTCATATAGGGGTGTGTGGCATCCAGGTGCTCCAATGCATTTCTCCTCATACCCATGCCTATTTTTATTATAAGTGTTTTCAGTGTCATCTTGATTTACGATCCGGCCAAAAGCAGGAACTAATTATCTTGCAAAATCTTGTTAGAAACCCATGCTTAAAGGGCATCATCCTCTTGTGGGTTCGATCACTCCGGGTCACCTCTAGAAAAAAGATGAGAATCACTTATGCTCCTTCACCGGGACAGTAAAGGGACTAATCACCTCCACAAGGTTTACAACATGTTTACATAGTTGTAAATACAACCTCCACAAGCATGTTATATCACTACGGGGCTACTCGCCGCTAATCCGCATACTCAAACCATCAAAAAAGAAGTCAAGATCACCCTTAAATAGACCCGCTGATCTCCATGTTTGTCCTTCATGATCAATATCCCACAAAGCCTGCACTAGTGATGGTGTTGCTCCATCGAATACTATGGCACTCCGGTGCTTCCAAAGCTCCCGTAAGCATAGAGTGATGATCGTCTTGAGGTCCCTTCACGAGCATTATGCTGCTACTCGTGTGGTACACCACTCCACCAGCTCATCGGTCACCACCGAATTCACTCATTTAATCAAGGGGTGAACCAAGCATGTTTCAGAAATCCCTCATCTCCCATTAATTAATTTTATAGGTCAGATTTTCCCTAGTTATTGCACATCTAAGTGACTCAATCAAACTAGAAAGAAAGAGGAAAAATAACAAAAAATACTAGCACGAATCTTAGCGTAAAATCAATGACATAGGACTTAAATGTGCAATACTTAGAGCACATCTAGATGTGCTTTAGCAATTTGGCCACTAATTCCCCCACTAATCGGGGAACTAGCCTATGTAATCGGACCATTTTCTCCCACTAATTCCTCAATGAATGTCTCACGAATTCCACGATCTCTCCCCATTAATTTCGGATGCACCGGCTCCCTCTTTACCCTCTCCTTATTAGTGCTCGACTCGGTTATTGATTTCACTCGCATCCATATATAAACTAGTAGAACGCCCATGCATTGCCACTGGCCTTTGATTTATTTTTTCTGGTTACACCTTTGAATACAATGCATATCAAATTTCATATGTATAGTTTTTTCCCGATTGTGCATATAATGTATATCATATTTCACATGTATTCGCGTGCATAGAAAAGATAGCCCGCAACAATTAGAAAAATAATTGAGTTCACCTGCAATGTAACTCGATGATGTATACATAGAGAGCAATGATCCAAATAATTATATGTTATAATTGACATATACCTTAGGATCCTCATGCAAATCACATGGGTTTGTCATCATCATCTTCCCCCATGTTGGTAATCATCTTTTTTCCTCCCATCGTGGTGTCCTTCTCATCGTCGTTGAATAGCTCAGTCAGCAACGCATTCTTCTTTAGAGCGAACCCTGGCCTCGATGCTCCATCAGCTGCCTTGTGAGAGGGTACATGTTGTTGATGTTTATGGCGACAACAACATCGAGCAGGGCCAAAAGGTTATTGATTCTCTCAATCTCCTCCCTATGACCGCCATCGCCATCAACGGCACTGCCAACATCAACATCTTCTCATCTTCCTTCCAAGCACATTGTAAATAAATTAATCTCAATCTGGTATCTTATCAACTTACTAATTTATTTTCCCAAAAAATAAAGATAAAGTAAATTATATGAAATTATCTACTTCCTCTGTTCTTAAATACAAGTCTTTTAAGAGATTTTAATATGGACTACATATAGAGCAAAATGAGTAACATACACTCTAAAATACGTCTATATTCATCGGTATGTAGTCCATATTCAAATCTCTAAAAAGACATAATTTTAGGAACCGAGGGAGTGGCAATTTTCTCAGGGACCAGTTTTAAAATAATAATAAATAGTTGAGGTCGCAACAAAGTAAATTATGAAACAAGTGCTCAAGTGTATTCATTTGGCTAATTTAACTGGTCCTAGCTAGGAGATCATTGTAAAATTGCACCGGACGCAAAAATGGAAATAAATTATAGAACATTAATAGGAAATCATTTTATAGCTTGTAGACATAAAAGTGGCATGTACATACAAACATATTTAATTTTGGGATCCCAAAACCCCTTCACTGCCATATACTCTACAAATTGATGAACTTTTATAAAATTCGATGAACTTTTTTTAAATATGATCGAACTATTTTTCAAATGTTCAATGAACTTTTTCCATATTCGATGAACTATTTTTTGAATTCGACAAACTTTTTCAAATTGAACAAACTTTTTTCAAATCTAACGAACTTTTTTCAAATTCGATGAACTTTTTCCAAATTCAATGATTTTTCTTCAAATTCGATGAACTTTTTCCCTCCAAGTCGATTAACTTTTTGTCTAAATCCGGTGAACATTTTTCAAATTCGTGAGCTTTTATTCAAAAACTGGTGAACCTTTTTTCGATTTTTGTGAATTTATTTTCGAAAGCGATGAACTTTTTTAATGTTCGTGAATTCTTTTTCAAATATATATTTTCTTTTTCCGAATAATTTATACTGGGACTGAGAAAAGGTCGAATAGATCTCTGTTCGTATATAAAACATGAAAGTGCTCGCGGTGGAGTGGGCAGTGCGTCAAGCCTGTCGACATTCGCGTGTGCGTTCGAATCAAACTTCATTTTCAATTTTTGTTTCTTGATCATGTTGCTGACGCAGCCGATGCTGGGCCAGTCCACTGTCTCTCGCCTTCGAGCACCCTCTAGCCTAAGCGGCGCTGAGGGCGCCGAAGAGGAGCTCTCCTGATGGAGTGCCGGTTTGTACTAAAAATATAAGTTCTTTTGTAAAATACGTATGATGGATCAAGAATATCTATTCTCTTTAGTAGTAGATAGGTAAATAGATAAGCGATGGATCTCTTAGCAACAAATCTCTCACAACATTTTTACAAATATATAATTAGTAGAGATAAGATTAAGATTTCGGCTCCGCACCGGTTGCTTGAACCAAAAAAAAAAAACATTCATGGAGGATGATGGGTCCTTACAGTCGCTCACAGTGAAGGATGAGTAGTATACATGAGTCACCGCTGTTGATACACAAGCAAAAGGTGTCGTCGCCATCGTTGATTAGATGTCACTGCTGTTGGTACAAGACTAGCCGCCGGGCCCACAGTCGACAAGGAGGGGGAACCAGCTAGTTTCTTTCGTATTCGAAGATTTAAAAGAGAGCTCATTTGAGCTCGGAAGCGGAAAGGTCTGACGAGCGGAGAAGCCACAAATATTTTCACAGCTCCTCATCTGATCTGTACAACTATTTTCTCAGACGCAGAGTTTCTGCACCCGAGCTCAAGTAATCGCGCCCGACTTGGCCTGATGATGGATGCGCTCCTGGCTTCGGCGCGTTGACTTTCTTCCTCATAGTACCGCTATGCGGACGCCACTAGGTGGCTTTTTTTTTCTATTTCTCTTTTGCTTCCTTGGGCTTGATTGTGCTGTGGCCCCAGCAATGATATGTCGAGTGTTGTTGAACTTGGATTGTATGGATCGTTGCTTTATTTATAAAGCGGGACGAAAGCCTATTTCGAGCTCAAGTGAACAGTAAAATCGAAATAAAATCAGAAAAAAAAATCAAAAAAATTCCAAAAACAAAGTTTGGGTGTAACATCGACAAAAGTTGTAAGTGCTTGCAATTTTTTTTTTGTTTTTTGATCATGTTGCTGACGCAGCCGATGCTGGGCCGGGCCACTGTCGCTCGCCTTTGAGCGCCCTCTAGCCTAAGCGGCGCTGAGGGCACCGAAGAGGAGCTCTCCTAATGGAGTGCCGGTTTGTACTAAAAATATCAGAAGTTTTTTTGTAAAATATGTATGATGGACCAAGAATATCTATTCCTTTTATTAGTAGAATATGTAAATAGATAAGCGTAGGTAGTTTCTTTCATATTCGAAGATTTAAAAGAAAGCTCATTTGAGCTCGGAAGCGGAAAGGTCTGACGAGTGGAGAAGCCATAAATATTTTCGCAGCTCCTCATCTGATCTTTACAACAATTTTTCAGAGTTTCTGCACCTGAGCTCAAATGAACAGTAAAATCAAAACAAAATCAGAAAAAATTCAAAAAGTTCCAACAAATTTGGGTGAAACATTGACAAAAGTTGTAAGTGCTTGCAAAAATTCGTCTTGAAGTCACATTCCTAGAAGGCGTGGCAAAAAAAAAAACAAAATCAATAATCTGAAAATGCTACTTTCAAAAACATTTTGGAGCACTGAATTTGTTTTTTTGTGCCACGCCTTACATGAATGTGATTTCATGACGAATTTTTATAAGCAGTTAGAACTTTTGTCAATGTTTCTCCCGGAAAAGAAATTGATTTTTTTTTACTGTTCACCTACCTTATTTGAGCTCGGGAGTAGAAAGGTACTTTCGCGCGTTGTTTCTCTGTTTTTGACTAGATTGTCATCATTTCGGCAAGGACGGAGATAATGCGAGGACGCCAAACGTAGTACCAAAGGCTGAAGAGCAATCCAAGCTCGAAAGTAGGGAAAACAGTGTGCATTTCAGAAGCGCTGGCGATTTGTCTGACGAGCAGAGAAGCCACACAAATATTTTCGCAGCTCCTCATCTGATCTGTACAACTATTTCCTTTGGGAATATACAACAAATGCTCATCAAAACGAACATACAAAGAGCCACGAAGTAGCGAAATGGGGAAATCCCTAATCTACAACCCGTGACATAGAAAGCATGCCTAAAGGCCGGGCCTACAAACAAATTGCCTCCAATTCTACGCCCAAAGTGTGGTGAATTGTGATGGAAGAAGGATGCACAGGATTTCTGCAAATGGCAGACGTCCTCCATGCACCGCCAAGGAACAACATAGCCTGACCAACGTGTCTTGATTTTGTCTCAGTGCATTTCATGTTATGACCACTTCTAGTGATTCTTGTGAGGCCGGTCTGTTACCTCTACCCCCGGTACGATCACGATGCATGGGAAGTATCCAATGCGGTGAACGACTGGCAGAGCTCTCAGGGTGGCCAAATAATTGAGGGAGGCTACGGGCAGGGGAAGCACTGGCTTTTCCACCCGGTAAGTCCAACGAGATTCGGCATATTGGGCAGGTCGTTTGCTTCTCTAACCATATATCTATACAGGAAAGATGAAAATTATGTCGGCATGTGGGCATTATACGCAGGATCTCTTTCTCGTCGTATTCACCCAAACATATGGAGCACCTGCAGAAGAAAGAAAAATAAAGAAATCTGTTACTTGTTTGATTCGGAAGTCGGATAATAGTATGTGAGCGTTATACACCCATATCGCAGCATACATAAAGAACCATCATCAAGCGGGAACAGAATCCCAATTATCACTTGAATATATTACTGTTTAGTTGCAAATGATATGGACAAGAAATGAAGAAAAACATATGTCATTTTCTATTATTCTTTTCACCAAAAAAAATCTTGAACTGAACTTTAAAGAATTAAGAATATGACAATAAAGAATGCTACTTATGCCTATCTAGTACATAATTCAAGCCAAGTACACATATATGTAAATAATCATGATAATATACTTACCGATCTGAGGATGGTATAATTTAATCCATTTAAGAGTTTCATTACTAAGATGTCACAAAGGGTCATGTTGGATTAATATCGGTGGACTCATGTTCAGGCTTTTCTCATTTCCTTTCCGCAGTTGAAAACAACGAAAAGAAGAACAAGGAACAGCTCTTGTAATTCTTATCTCAGAAACATAATAGTACTAGTCCATATTACGCTTAACAGCTTATAATTGTCAACTAAAATAGCTAGCCCAGAGAGGTGCATTTTTATTCAGCTGTAGCATTTCAGTTTCTAACTGAAGCCCCTTGACCAGCTGTCTAGACTACATGCTTCACAACTCATAACTCACCTAATATCAAATATTAGTAATATTTGAAGGTTCGAGCATTGGATCATCACAAATTAACAATGTTTTCCAGCTGTATGGCGCATCTATTACACATTGTGTTTCTCTGCACGCTAACTGACACCAAATGTTTTGAGGGAACAAAAAAGATAAACAGAAGCAGAAAAAATTGCAACAAGTTAACTCTAGAACATATGGTGTACTTACTGGGCATCATCTTTTGAATGGAAGGCTTCAGAGCTATACGTCATTGTTGGAATTGCAGCAACAACGAAAGGTTCCAATCCACTGCAGGTGTTCTGAATCTGTTGAACAAAGGAAAATGAAGTGTGTCAAGTTCAAAACTATCAGATAACTGTCAGTATACTGACTCATACGATTACAAAGCCCAAACATAATTTCCATGATTAGTATAGAATATTTAACTGAAAGCCCTCTAAGGAACATGAGGATCATCTTACTCTCTAAGAGTGCCTGCATGATTAGAACTTAAATGGTTTTAGTCTGCCAAAGAATGGTATGCTTGACTGATTACATAAGTTACGAATCAACTAGAATAAATTCCTCAATTATATATAAGTGCAGAGGATTTGTTATTATCAGTTTTCTCTAATTATCAGGCATCGAACTATGGACGAAAATGTGGGAAGGGGCATAATGTGCTCCATGCATACCATTGCGAGGAATTTTGGCAACGCAAATTAAACTCACCATAACTTCTACTGAGGAGAAATTAGAGTACCATAGCAAAATAGATATAATGTTTTGAGTTTTCATGATAGACGTATAAAAAACGTTGTGCATCAATAGGTTCTTGAAAGGCAAATATTTGCATTTGTGTACAGTCATTTCAACTCAAAAGTTAGCCTGAGTGCATGACTGTAAAGGTTGATATTCCAAAGGACACCGTGCTGGCAAGAATCCGATTCTAACTTCTCTCAAGCAATTCAGAATACACTTTATATACAACACATTCAAAGTAGAGAAGTTCAATCACCTGTCGACCAACCTATCTAGACGTACATAAGAAAGTGATGTCTGAAACCAATCAGACATAAAAGCAAACCATTTAAGACATTTCAATATTGAGGCGGTGACATTGTCCATAGTTCAGATTAACATTGCAAATGACCATTCCATAGAAATGGTAGTAAATAATTTTGTAGTTCGTAGTTTAGATCTTTCCCTCTTTTTGGCAAGACCGTAGTTTGATCACTTTGTAATAAGTGATGTAATAATTATGGCTGTATGCATCATATAATGCAAAGGCCAGGGGTAATAAAAGGTAAAAGCTTCCATTATATAAATAATAATAATAATTTTGTAATACTATTGGACTGATAATGACTGCATAAATTTTGAAAAATAAATCAATGTAATTTTCTTCAAAAATTTCCGGAGTTAATGTGCTTAGTCAAGTTAGTGAGCTTGCAACTTCATGTAAAGAGTTGGTAAAGAACAAGGAAACATAAACAGTGTGAGAATTAAAGGGAATTAAGGATAACAAATGCCAGATAGCAATGTAGCTCGAAGAAATGTAGCACGGAAGATAGAAGCAGACCTCTCATACTAAGGTCTTTAATCAATGGAACTATTAGTACTGTTAATTGAGAAATTGGCCCCCCAAATAACATCCGCAACCTGGTTTAGCAATGCCATTTTTTTCTTTCCTTTTGAGCCTACCCCAACTTGTTTGAGACTAAAGGCTTTGTTGTTGTTGTTGTCTTTTTTTTTAGCCTAGTTGTTGCGTGTTGGTCTTTGAGGTGCATTGTAATATTTTTAAAAAGAAAATGCATGATCATTTTATAATTTCTTATAAAAGCCCCTTATGTTAATCATGCAAAAATAAGTAGCATGCACATGCAACACTGATGTTGTGAGCGAGCAATACATCTGTACAACTTCAATTACATGAATTAAACTTCATTTTTTATCAGTTAGACGAAATTAAAGGAAGGAACCATTCATCATGTATTCATTTGAGGTACTTCAGCACTTTCACTGATCAGTCGACTATCTCACATACTGGTTCATATAAAATATTCTGCACAATTGAACTTGTCGTGTAGGCTAAAACATAAAAAGAAATGCGGCCAACGGGAGGCTCCAGGAAGCAAGCATCTCCGGAACCTCTGTTAAAGCCAGATTATTTTCTTCTAGCTCTAATGAATCAACACACATCAAAGTTTTTGCGTGTTGTACGCCAATACCAACCAACGGTCTCGATCGCAAATTTGGTAGGCTGGCAGCAACACATGCGCACGCCGATCTCCATCGGATGCGGTTCCACTCCGACATCAATCGGCTGCACATGACAGGATGCTAATAGAGTACGCTACCAGTTGCGGAAACGACAGAGGCTCACCGTGCGATCGAGATCCGCGGTGCGGAACTCGATGTCGAAGTCGAAGGGCGCGGGGCCCGGAGCCATGGCCCGGGCGGCGGCGACGTCGGCCTCGGCGTCGGCCCGCACGGCGCGTCCGCAGATGAGGCGTGCGCAGACGAAGACGATGAAGGTGGCGCTCATCCCGAAGCCGATCACCGTGGTCACCAGATTCAGCCCGGACCCCAGCATCTCGCCGCCCCGCCGCCAAGGCCACCAGAATCGGCACGTGGGAGGTGAAGGAGCGTTATCACGGCTGCCCGAGCAGGCTGCGGCGTATAAGAGCGGCGCGGGTGGGCTCGAGCTGCGTGTCCATCGGCGCGGGGTTTGGGATTTGAGATTTGCGTGGACCGCTGGCAAGGAATGATGCGCCGAGAGCGGAGCGGGCGGGTGGAAACGGAATCCGGGAGTTGGTGGGAGAGAGAGTCCCGGGAAATGGGGAGTATCTTCGTGTGACTTGTGTGGGTGGAGGTGCCTGCCTTGCGGCCTAGCTTAGCTGCTGCCGGCCGCCGCTGGCCCGCCGGTCACTCGCTGGAGATGTCTCGTGAAGCGGGGCCAGTGCTACTACGGCAGTGGGGTCGACTGTCTATGAATAGGGGCGTGCGCGGCCCACCGAGACAGCTGGAGAATAGTCCACGATTACGTAGCGGTAGTCGCTACGCTGACTCAGAGATTCAAGAAACGGAAGACATCTTCGGTTCTGTTTGAATACTTTAACTCAGTTACAACAAAAAGGTGTTTGAATGGTAGGATTAGATGAAGCGCGGATACGCGAGGCATCTTTACGGACGGTGCGAGAGGGTGGGAGGAAGAGGACGAGAAGCTTTAAAGAAGTGGGGAGGGATCTTGTGCAGGGAGAGCGAGAGAAAAAGGTGGGTTAGATGAAGCACGGATACGGCGAAGCGCCTTCACAGACAGTGCGAGAGGGTGGGAGAGAGAGGATGGGAAGCTTTGAGAAAGTGGGGAGAGATCTGCTGCGGGAAAAGCGAGAGAAAAATGGGTGCTATAAAGAAATTCCTACGATGAATAGTTACTTTTTTTTGAGAGTACGCCAATGACGTAACTTAGCTATAGAAGGCAGAAAAAAATGTATAAGGGATTACAGAAAGCCCGATCACCCCACGTCGGTGCTCCATGCTCACTCCACTCCAACTCTCTAAGTCAACTAGTCAAAAAAAGTTGGCACTCCCGTGCCTCCAGCTAGGGCCCATATTTTTTGCTCTTGGAAGATAATATCTACTGTACCCCATACGTCTCTCACATTGGCATTCTCAAATACACATGCATTGCGCTGTTTTCAAAATGTCCAACAGATAATCATAACAAAGGAATCAAAACCCTGGGATCCTCTTCCACTGTCATCAGTTCTAAAAAAAAGGAATCAAAACCCTTCCTGTTTGCTTTGGGAATCTGCTCGCGTCTCATAGGCCACCACTCTTCCAACTTAGACCGTAGCGAGGGTAGAAGGGCCATATCCAAGACAATCTTAGTGACGCATAGGTACCACACTTGTCTTGCAAAGACACACTGTAGCAGCAGGTGATCAACTGTATCCTTCTCCTGACCGCAGAAAAAACATGGGAAGGTCTGGTCTTGTAACCCATGTCGAAACCTCATGCCTGACGTCCATACGCGGTATTCGACAGCCAGCCACAAGAAGATCTTGTAGGACAGCGGCGCCCAACTCTTCCAAATGGCTGCAGACGGTTGGAACCGGATCCCTCCCTCGCACATCATTTTATACGCCGATGTCGCTGTGTACTTTCCTTCCACACACCACGCCCAGATGGTAATATCCTCTTGGCCCGGCGTTAGCTGCACATCCATTAGCACCTCCCATATACTAATGAATTGTGCCAGCTCCTCCGTAGAGAGCTCACCGGTAATGTCCAAAGTCCAAGCGTGTGACAACAGACCCTCCTGTACCACTCTCCTGTTTTTCACCTTGGTCTTAACCTTGCTAGCGAGCAAAGGTGCGACCTCATCGATGCATGCTCCGTTTAGCCATCTGTCCTTCCAAAACAAGATCCTAGAGCCGTCCCCAAGCTGCCATTTAACTAAATTGTTGAATGCCTGCAGAACATGGCGATCTGGTGTCAAATTGAGGCCCTGCCAAGGCCTAACGCTATCTGTTCTTCTTAACCACTCCCACCACAAACGTAGTGCAAGTCCATGTGTGCGCAGGTCCATCACTCCTAGCCCTCCAAGATATTTAGGCTTGCAAACTCTTTGCCAGGAGACCACACACTTGCCCGCACTGACTTCTTCCGATCCAGCCCAGAAAAAGGCCCGGCACCCCTTGAAGGAAATATGCCCTAGGGGCAATAATAAAGTTGTTATTTATATTTTCTTATATCATGATAAATGTTTATTATTCATGCTAGAATTGTATTAACCGAAAACTTAGTACATGTGTGAATACATAGACAAACTAAGTGTCACTAGTATGCCTCTACTTGACTAGCTCGTTAATCAAAGATGGGTAAGTTTCCTAGCCATGGACAAAGAGTTGTCATTTGATAAATGGGATCACATCATTAGAGAATGATGTGATTGACTTGACCCATCCGTTAGCTTAGCACTATGATCATTTAGTTTATTGCTATTGCTTTCTCCATAACTTATACATGTTCCTATGACTATGAGATTATGCAACTCCTGAATACCGGAGGAACACTTAGTGTGCTATCAAACGTCACAATGTAACTGGGTGACTATAAAGATGCTCTACAGGTGTCTCCGATGGTGTTTATTGAGTTGGTATAGATCGAGATTAGGATTTGTCATTCGTGTATCGGAGAGGTACCTCTGGGCCCTCTCGGTAATGCACATCACTATAAGCCTTGCAAGCAATGTGACTAACGAGTTAGTTACGGGATGTTGGATTACCGAACGAGTAAAGAGACTTGCTGGTAACGAGATTGAACTAGGTATTGAGATACCGATGATCAAATCTCGGGCAAGTAACATACCGATGACAAAGGGAATAACATATGTTGTTATGCAGTTTGACCGATAAAGATCTTCGTAGAATATGTAGGAACCAATATGAGCATCCAGGTTCTACTATTGGTTATTGACCGGATATGAGTCTCAGTCATGTCTACATAGCTCTCGAACCCGTAGGGTCCGCACGCTTAACGTTCGGTGACGATTGGTATTATGAGTTTATGTGTTTTGATGTACCGAAGGTTGTTCGGAGTCCCGGATGTGATCACGGGCATGGCGAGGAGTCTCGAAATGATCGAGACATAAAGATCGATATATTGGAAGCCTATGTTTGGACATCGGAATGGTTTCGGGTGAGTTCAAGCATTCACCGGAGTACCGGGGGGTTACCGGAACCCCCCGGGGAGTATATGGGCCTTATTGGGCCTTAGTGGAATAGAGGAGAGGAAGGGAAAGAGGGCGCCCCCCTAGCCCAATCTGAATTCGGTGGGGGGCCTCCCCCCTTCCTTCCCTCTCTCTCCCCCTTCCTTCTCTCCTACTCCAACTAGGGAAAGGGGGAATCCTACTCCCGATGGGAGTAGGACTCCCCCTAGGGCATGCCATAGAGAGGGCCGGCCCTCCCCTCCTCCACTCCTTTATATACGGGGGAGGGGGCACCCCATAGACACACACGTTGATCTCTTAGCCGTGTACGGTGCCCCCTCCACAAATTTCCACCTCGGTCATATCGTTGTAGTGCTTAGGCAAAGCCCTGCATCGGTAACTTCATCATCACCGCCATCATGCCGTCATGCTGACGAAGCTCTCCCCCGACACTCAGCTGGATCTAGAGTTTGTGGGACGTCACTGATGTAACGCCCTCGATGCGGCTATATCTCCTATATGTCGAAGCACGACTTAGAGGCATAACCGCATTGAAAGCAATGTCGCAAGTAAGGTAATCTTCACAACAACCCATGTAAATAGATAATAGGGAAAAAAGGTACATAGTTGGCTTACACTCGCCACGTCACACAAATACATGAATAACATTACAATCATCCAATACACTCATGGTCCGACTACGGTACCAAAATAAAAGATCAACCCCAATATGCGACACGGTCCCCGATCGCCCCAACTGGGCACCACTACTGATCATCTGGGAAAGACACATAGTAACAACGAGAGTCTTCATCGAACTCCCACTTGAGCTCAAGCGCATCGTCTGGAACGGTATCATCGGTCCCTGCATCTGGTTTTGGAAGTAAACTGTGAGTCACGGGGACTCAGCAATCTTGCACCCTCGCGATCAAGACTATTTAAGCTTATAGGTAAAGGCAAGGTAATATGTGGAGCTGCAGCAAGTGACTAGCATATATGGTGGCTAACCTATTCGCAAAAGAGAGCGAGAAGAGAAGGCAAAGCACGAACGAAGAACTATGATCAAGAAGTGATCCTAGAACAACCTACGTCAAACATTACTCCAACACCGTGTTCACTTCCGGGACTCCACCGAGAAGAGACCATCACGGTTACACACGCGGTTGATTCATTTTAATTAAGTTAAGTTTCATGTTATTTACAACCGGACATTAACAAATTCTCATCTGCCCATAACCGCGGGCACGGCTTTCGAAAGTTCAAATCCCTGCAGGGGAGTCCCAACTTAGCCCATCACAAGCTCTCACGGTCAACGAAGGATATTCCTTCTAGCGAGAAGATCCAATCAGGCTCGGAATCCCGGTTACAAGACATCCTCTACAATGGTAAAACAAGTCCAGGAACACCGCCCGAATGTGCCGACAAATCCCGATAGGAGCTGCACATATCTCGTTCTCAGGGCACACTCAGATTGTCCAAACTTCTGGTAGGCCAGCCCAGAGTTGCCACTGGTGGCCACCGGCGGCTGACGAGGTGGACCAACACTCAGAGGAGAACTGGCCCGGGGGGGTTTAAATAAAGATGACCCTCGGGCTCCGGAAACCCAAGGGAAAAAGAGGCTAGGTGGCAAATGGTAAAACCAAGGTTGGGCATTGCTAGAGGAGTTTTATTCAAGGCGAACTATCAAGGGGTTCCCATTATAACCCAACCGCGTAAGGAACGCAAAATCCGGGAACATAACACCGATATGACGGAAACTAGGGCGGCAAGAGTGGAACAAAACACTAGGCAAAAGGCCGAGCCTTCCACCCTTTACCAAGTATATAGGTGCATTAAGATAACAAGATAATATGGTGATATCCCAACAATAAACAATGTTCCAACAAGGAACGATCTCCAAACATCACCTGCAACTAGCAACACTATAAGAGGGGCTGAGCAAAGCGGTAACATAGCCAATCAACGGTTTGCTAGGACATGTTGGGTTAGAGGTTTGACATGGCAATTTGGGAGGCATGATAAGCAAGTGGTAGGTATCGTAGCATAGGCATAGCAAAAGAGCGAGCATGTAGCAAGCAAAGATAGAAGTGATTTCGAGGGTATGATCATCTTGACTGCAAAGTTGTCAGAGTTGACTTGATCCTCGTAAGCAAACTCAACGGGCTCCTCGTTAGCGAACTCGTCTCCCGGCTCTACGCAAACAAGACAAAGAAGAAAAAAGGAACACAATCAACCACGTGCAATGCTCAAACAAACATGATGCAAACAAGGTATGCTATGCGGGATGCGATATGTGATGCATATGCAAGATTTGACAATGAATGATTGAACCTGGCCTCAACTTGGGAATCCAAGAGTGCCACTGGAAAGGTAAGGTGATTTCGGTTGAAATCGATATAGAGATCACCGGAATCGGATGCACGGTTTGGAAATGGCAAGCAAAACAAATATGGCACCGGTCTGCGATAATCAGCAAGTAGCCATCTAAATGCATAAAGATAAATATGCTAGAGCACTCAAACATGAAAACAAAATACATGGCAGGGATCCACTCATGAAGCTTGACAAAAGATGAACACTGAGCTACGGCTAATTCATCCAATAACAGGTTCAAACAAACATGGCAAAAGTGCAAATGATAACAGGTTTCAGACTTAGTGAAATTAACACAAGTCTGGAATTTAACATCAGGAAGCACACTTTAAAGCATGAAAACTAATGCTACAGGAACTTAACATGGCAAAGCAAGGCATGGCATGAAGCTACTCAAAGCACTTAACAAAAGTCCCTTAGTGACCTTGAGCCAGAAGGGATCATAAAATACAATTGCAAGCATGTGAACATGGCAAAAACATAAACAGATCTCAGACTTGGTGAAAAACTGGAGCATGCAAATCAGTTAGCGAGTAGGCATGTTTACGAGCTCGATGCACTCACTACAGAGCATGTCATGACAAACTAAGCATACACCCATCAATAATACATATCATAGAAGCCAGATATGGCAAGAACAACAACATAGCATGCACGGATCAATAGCAACATCCTCGACAAAATTGCTAACAAGTCAACAATCTGCTAGGATTCACGAAATAGAAAAAGTAGAGCTTGATTGACTCAAGCTAGGGTGCTCCATAAATGCAAACAAAGACATGGATGGATAGAGCACCACAATGTTAACAAATCATCCTTACTGATCATTCTCAAAAGAGGCATGGATCACTAGGAAACAACATGAACATATGACTAATGACAAAATCAGGACAAGGACTTAGTGAAATTCTAAGTCCCTGAAATCAGCATTACCGATTATGCTACTTTGCAAGCTTGTGCTAGTCACCACACATATGACAAAAATACATGGTAAGCACCTCTGTACAGTTGGCATGCCATATAACAAAACTCATGTAGAGCTCAGGAGCATATAATGCACACATTAATCATGGCAAAAATGACAAATATCTAATTTATGAAACAGATCTGCCAAGTTTATCACATATCCCTCTTCCAAAAGCATTTCGGGCATCAATATGAGCTCAAATGAAAATTATGCAATGGGATGAAATGATTTACTCTTTGAGACGAACATTTTGATATGCTACACGCGCAAATCGGAGCTACGGATGCAGAGTTACAACATGCGGAAAAATGCTAAAAATTAGGCTTACGGGAAGAAAAAGTCAACCGAGATCTAGATCCCGATCCAGCCGGCGCGGATCCCGAGGTTCGCCGGAACAGTAACCGCCAGAGTTGTCGAAGATCGTTGGAGGAGCTTGGAGAGGTCGTCGGGGACCTGCCAGAGTGCGGTCGGGGATGATGGCGGCGGTGGCGGCGCCGGCCTCGCGCGGCGCGGCGGAGGCGAACGCCGGCAGGCGGCGGGGCGAGCGCCGGAGGTTGAGGAGGCGGCGGCCGCGGTCGTCGTCGCCGGTGAGGGCGCGCGGCGGCTCCGGATGGCCGGCCGTGGGGAAGAAGGACGGCGGCGCGGGCGAGTGGCTCCGGGCCGCGGGGGCCTCCCGCGGGCCGAGCGGGCCGGGCGGCGGCGTGACGAAGTGGGCGCCCAGGGTGGGCGAATCAGATGGTGACAAGTGGCGGTGGCGAGGTGAAAATGGACATGTCCATCGGTGGAGTTTTGTCCGGTGGCGGTGGGGACCAAAAGAACTAGGGTTAGGGTAGGAGAAGACCCGAAAATTTCGAGGGGAGACCTATAAATAGGGATAGGAGGAGTTAGGAAGCTCAGAATGAGGTACGGTTTTCAGCCACGCGATCATGATCGAACGCTCTAGATGATGGGAGAGGTTTAAGTGGGTTTTGGGCCAAAATGGAAGGGTGTTGGGCTGCAACACACACGAGGCCTTTTCGGTCCCTCGGTTAACCGTTGGAGTATCAAACGAAGTCCAAATGGCACGAAACTTGACAGGCGGTCTACCAGTAGTAAACCAAGACCGCATGGCAAGTCTCGGTCCAATCCAGAAATGTTTAACCCCCACACACGAAAAGAGGTAGAAAGGACCACCGGAGGAGATAGGAACGCCGGAATGCAAAACGGACAACGGGGAAAAAGCTCGGATGCATGAGACAAAGACGTATGCAAATGCAATGCACATGATGACATGATATGAGATGCATGACAAAGGCAACAACACACGGAGACAAAAAAACCCGAACCAGAGGTAAATAAAATAATAGGTTGGAAACGTCAAGAGTTGGAGTACAGATAAGGTAAATTACATCCGGGGTGTTACAACCGAGCTGAATGTGTGCAGATCGTAGAGGTGTCGTACCTTCGATGCTAGGATCGGTCGGATCATGAAGACATACGACTACATCAACCGTGTTGTCATAACGCTTCCGCTTAAGGTCTACGAGGGTACGTGGACAACACTCTTACCCTCTCATTGCTATGCATCACCTAGATAGATCTTGCGTGTGCATAGGATTTTTTTTGAAATTACTGCATTCCCCAATAGTGGCTTCCGAGCCAGGTCTACGCGTAGATGTTATATGCACGAGTAGAACACAAAGGAGTTGTGGGCATGGGTATATATATATTTCTTGCCATCACTAGTTGATTCTTGATTCAACGTTATTGTTGGATGAAGCGGCTTAGACCGACATTACGCGTACGCTTGCGCGAGACTGGTTCTACCGACGTGCTTCGCACATAGGTGGCTGGTGGGTGTCAGTTTCTCCAACTTTAGTTGAATCGGGTTCAATGAACAGGGTTCTTTCTGAAGATAAAAAAGCAATCACTATACCGCGTTGTGGTTTTTGATGCGTAGGTAAGAATGGTTCTTGCTCAGCCCGTAGCAGCCACGTAAAACTTGCAACAACAAAGTAGAGGACGTCTAACTTGTTTTTGCAGGGTATGTTGTGATGTGATATGGTCAAGACATGATGCTAAATTTTATTGTATGAGATAATTATGTTTTGTAACGGAGTTATCGGCAACTGGCAGGAGCCATATGGTTGTCGCTTTATTGTATGAAATGCAATCGCCAGGTAATTACTTTCCTTTATCACTAAGCGGTAGCGATAGTCGTAGAAGCAATAGTTGTCGAGACGACAATGATGCTTCAATGGAGATCAAGGTGTCAAGCCGGTGACGATGGTGATCATGAAGGCGCTTTGGAGATGGAGATCAAAGGCACAAGATGATGATGGCCATATCATATCACTTATATTGATTGCATGTGATGTTTATCCTTTATGCATCTTATTTTGCTTAGTTCAGCGGTAGCATTATAAGGTGATCTCTCACTAAATTTCAAGGTATAAGTGTTCTCCCTGAGTATGCACCATTGCCACAGTTCATCGTGCCGAGACACCACATGATGATCGGTTGTGATAAGCTCTATGTTCACATACAACGAGTGCAAGCCAGTTTTGCACACGCGGAATACTCGGGTTAAACTTGACGAGCCTAGCATATGCAGATATGGCCTCGAAACATTGAGACCGAAAGGTCGAGCGTGAATCATATAGTAGATATGATCAACATAGTGATGTTCACCATTGAAAACTACTCCATCTCACGTGATGATCGGACATGGTTTAGTTGATATGGATCACGTGATCACTTAGATGATTAGAGGGATGTCTATCTAAGTGGGAGTTCTTAAGTAAGTTGATTAACTGAACTTTAATTTATCATGAACTTAGTACCTGATAGTATTTTGCAGGTCTATGTTGTTGTAGATGGATGGCCCGTGCTGTTGTTTCGTTGAATTTTAATGCGTTCCTAGAGAAAGCTAAGTTGAAATATGATGGTAGAAATTACACGAACTGGGTCCATAACTTGAGGATTATCCTCATTGTTGCACAGAAGAATTATGTCCTGGAAGCACCGCTAGGTGACAAACCTGCTGCAGGAGCAACACCAGATGTTATGAACGTCTGGCAGAGCAAAGCTGATGACTACTCTATAGTTCAGTGTGCCATGCTTTACGGCTTAGAAACGGGACTTCAACAATGTTTTGAACATCATGGAGCATATGAGATGTTCCAGGAGTTGACGTTAATATTTCAAACAAATGCCCGGATTGAGAGATATGAAGTCTCCAATAAGTTCTATAGCTGCAAAATGGAGGAGAATAGTTCTGTCAGTGAACATATACTCAGAATGTCTGGGTACCACAACCACTTGACTTAGTTGGGAGTTAATCTTCCTGATGATGGTGTCATTGATAGAGTTCTTCAATCACTGCCACCAAGCTACAAGAGCTTCATGATGAACTATAATATGCAAGGGATGGATAAGACGATTCCCGAGCTCTTCGCAATGCTAAAGCCTGCGGAGGTAGAAATCAAGAAGGAGCATCAAGTGTTGATGGTCAACAAGACCACCAGTTTCAAGAAAAAAAGGTAAAGGGAAGAAGGGGAACTTCAAGAAGAACAGCAAGCAAGTTCCTGCTCAAGTGAAGAAGCCCAAGTCTGGACCTAAGCCTGAGACTGAGTGCTTCTACTGCAAAGGGACTGGTCACTGGAAGCAGAACTGCCCCAAGTATTTGGCGGAGAAGAAGGATGGCAAAGTGAAAGGTATATTTGATATACATGTTATTGATGTGTACCTTACTAATGCTCATAGTAGTGCCTGGGTATTTGATACCGGTTCTGTTGCTAATATTTCCAACTCGAAACAAGGGCTACGGATTAAGCAAAGATTGGCTAAGGATGAGGTGACGATGCGCGTGGGAAATGGTTCCAAAGTCGATGTGATCACCGTCGGCACGCTACTTCTACATCTACCTTCGGGATTAGTTTTAGACCTAAATAATTGTTATTTGGTGCCAACGTTGAGCATGAACATTATATCTGGATATTTTTTAATGCGAGACGGTTATTCATTTAAATGAGAGAATAATGGTTGTTCTATTTATATGAGTAATATCTTTTATGGTCATGCACCCTTGATGAGTGGTCTATTTTTACTAAATCTTGATAGTAGTGATACACACATTCATAGGATTGAAGCCAAAAGATATAAGTTCAATAATGATAGTGCAACTTATTTGTGGCACTGCCGTTTAGGTCATATTGGTGTAAAGCGCATGAAGAAACTCCATGCTGATGGGCTTTTGGAATCACTTGATTATGAATCACTTGATGCTTGCGAACCATGCCTCATGGACAAGATGACTAAGAATCCATTCTCCGGAACAATGGAGCGAGCAACAGACTTGTTGGAAATAATACATACTGATGTATGTAGTCCGATGAGTGTTGATACTCGCGGCCGGTATCGTTATTTTCTTACCTTCATAGATGATTTGAGCATATATGGGTATATCTACTTGATGAAACATAAGTCTGAAACATTTGAATAGTTCAAAGAATTTCAGAGTGAAGTGGAAAATCATCGAAACAAGAAAATTAAGTTTCTACGATCTGACCGTGGAGGTGAATATTTGAGCTATGAGTTTGGTCTTCATTTGAAACAATGCGGAATAGTTTCGCAACTCCCGCCACCTGGAACACCACAGCATAATGGTGTGTCCGAACATCGTAACCGCACTTTATTAGATATGGTGCGATCTATGATGTCTCTCACTGATTTACCGCTATCGTTTTGGGGTTATGCTTTAGAGACAGCTGCATTCACGTGAAATAGGGCATCATCAAAATCCGTTGAGACGACACCTTATGAACTATGGTTTGGCAAGAAACCCAAGTTGTCGTTTCTTAAAGTTTGGGGCTGCGATGCTTATGTGAAAAAGCTTCAACCTGATAAGCTCGAACCCAAATTGGAGAAATGTGTCTTCATAGGATACCCAAAGGAGACTGTTGGGTACACCTTCTATCACAGATCCAAAGGCAAGATATTTTTTGCTAAGAATGGATCCTTTCTAGAGAAGGAGTTTCTCTCAAAAGAAGTGAGTGGGAGGAAAGTAGAACTTGATGAGGTAATTGTACCTACTCCCTGATTGGAAAGTAGTTCATCACAGAAATCAGTTCCAGTGATTCCTACACTAGTAAGTGCGGAATCTAATGATGATGATCATCAAACTTCTGATCAAGTTACTACCGAACCTCGTAGGTCAACCAGAATAAGATCCGCACCAGAGTGGTACGGTAATCCTGTTCTGGAGGTCATGTTACTTGACCATGACGAACCTACGAACTATGAGGAAGCGATGATGAGCCCAGATTCCGCAAAATGTCTTGAGGCCATGAAATCTGAGATGGGATCCATGTATGAGAACAAATTGTGGACTTTGGTTGACTTGCCCAATGATCGACAAGCCATAGAGAATAAATGGATCTTCAAGAAGAAGACTGACACTGATGATAATGTTAATGTCTACAAAGCTCGAGTTATTGCAAAAGGTTTTCGACAAGTTCAAGGAGTTGACTATGATGAGACCCTCTCACCCGTAGCGATGCTTAAGTCCGTCTGAATCATGTTAGCAATTGCCGCATTTTATGATTATGAAATTTGGCAAATGGATGTCAAAACTTCATTCCTTAATGGATATCTTAAAGAAGAGTTGTATGTGATGCAACCAGAAGGTTTTGTCGATCCAAAAGGAGCTAACCAAGTGTGCAAGCTCCAGCAATCCATTTATGGACTGGTGCAAGCCTCTCGGAGTTGGAATATACGCTTTGATAGTGTGATCAAAGCATATGGTTTTATACAGACTTTTGGAGAAGCCTGTATTTACAAGAAAGTGAGTGGGAGCTCTGTAGCATTTCTGATATTATATGTGGATGACATATTGTTGATAGGAAATAATACTGAATTTCTGAATAGCATAAAAGGATACTTGAATAAGAATTTTTCAATGAAAGACCTCGGTGAAGCTGGTTATATATTAGGCATCAAGATCTATAGAGATAGATCAAGACGCTTAATTGGACTTTCACAAAGCACATACCCTGATAAAGTTTTGAAGAAGTTAAAAATGGATCAAGCAAAGAAAGGGTTCTTGACTGTGTTGCAAGGTGTGAAGTTGAGTCAGACTCAATGCCCGACCACTACAGAAGATAGAGAGAAATTGAAAGGCATTCCCTATGCTTCAGCCATAGGTTCTATCATGTATGCAATGTTGTGTACCAGACCTAATGTGTGCCTTGCTATTAGTTTAGCAGGGAGGTACCAAAGTAATCCAGGAGTGGATCACTGGACAATGGTCAAGAACATCCTAGAATACCTGAAAAGGACTAAGGATATGTTTCTCGTTTATGGAGGTAACAAAGAGCTCATCGTAAACAGTTACGTCGATGCAAGCTTTGACACTGATTCGGATGACTCTAAGTCACAAACCGGATACATATTTTTATTGAATGGTGGAGCTATCAGTTGGTGCAGTTCCAAGCAAAGCGTCATGGCGGGATCTACGTGTGAAGCAGAGTACATAGTTGCTTCGGAAGCAGCAAATGAAGGAGTCTGGATGAAGGATTTCATATCTGATCTAGGTGTCATACCTAGTGCATCGGGTCCAATGAAAATCTTTTGTGACAATACTGGTGCAATTGCCTTGGCAAAGGAATCCAGATTTCACAAGAGAACCAAGCACATCAAGAGACGCTTCAATTCCATCCACAGTCAAGTCAAGGAGGGAGACATAGAGATTTGCAAGATACATACGGATCTGAATGTTGCACACCCATTAACTAAGCCTCTCTCACGAGCAAAACATGATCAGCACAAAGACTCCATGGGTGTTAGAATCATCACAATGTAATCTAGATTATTGACTCTAGTGCAAGTGGGAGACTGAAGGAAATATGCCCTAGAGGCAATAATAAAGTTGTTATTTATATTTCCTTATATCATGATAAATGTTTATTATTCATGCTAGAATTGTATTAACCGGAAACTTAGTACATGTGTGAATACATAGACAAACTGAGTGTCACTAGTATGCCTCTACTTGATTAGCTCGTTAATCAAAGATGGTTAAGTTTCCTAGCCATGGACAAAGAGTTGTCATTTGATAAACGGCATCACATCATTAGAGAATGATGCGATTGGCTTGACCCATCCGTTAGCTTAGCACTATGATCGTTTACTTTATTCCTATTGCTTTCTCCATAACTTATACATGTTCCTATGACTATGAGATTATGCAACTCCTGAATACCGGAGGAACACTTAGTGTGCCATCAAACGTCACAACGTAACTAAGTGACTATAAAGATGCTCTACAGGTTTCTTCAATGGTGTTTGTTGAGTTGGCATAGATCAAGATTAGGATTTGTCACTCCATGTATCAGAGAGGTATCTCTGGGCCCTCTCGGTAATGCACATTACTATAAGCCTTGCAAGCAATGCGACTAATGAGTTAGTTATGGGTTGTTGCATTACTGAACGAGTAAAGAGACTTGCCGGTAATGAGATTGAACTAGGTATTGATATACCGACAATCAAATCTCGGGCAAGTAATATACCGAGACAAACGGAATAACATATGTTGTTATGCGGTTTGACCGATAAAGATCTTCGTAGAATATGTAGGAACCAATATGAGCATCTAGGTTCCGCTATTGGTTATTGACCGGATATGAGTCTCGGTCATATCTACATAGTTCTCGAACCCGTAGGGTCCACACGCTTAATGTTCGGTGACGGTCGGTATTATGAGTTTATGTGTTTTGGTGTACCGAAGGTTGTTCAGAGTCCCGGATGTGATCACGGGCATGACGAGGAGTCTTGAAATGGTCGAGACATAAAGATCGATATATTGGAAGCCTATGTTTGGACATCGGAATGGTTCCGGGTGAGTTCAGGCATTTACCGGAGTACCGGGGGGTTACCGGAACCCCCCAGGGAGTATATGGGCCTTATTGGCCCTTAGTGGAATAGAGGAGAGGAAGGGAAAGGTGGAGGGCGCCCCCTAGCCCAATCCGAATTGGGTGGGGGGCCGCCCCCCTCCTTCCCTCTCTCCCCCTTCCTTCTCTCGTACTCCAACTAGGGAAAGGGGGGAATCCTACTCCCGGTGGGAGTAGGACTCCCCCTAGGGCGCACCGTAGAGAGGGCCGGCCCTCCCCTCCTCCACTCCTTTATATACGGGGGAGGGGGCACCCCATAGACACACAAGTTGATCTCTTATCCCTGTGCGGTGCCCCCCTCCACAGATTCCCACCTCGGTCATATGGTTGTATAGTGCTTAGGCGAAGCCCTGCGTCGGTAACTTCATCATCACTGACATCACGCCGTTGTGCTGACGAAGCTCTCCCTCGACACTCAGCTGGATCTAGAGTTCGTGGGACGTCACTGAGCTGAACGTGTGCAGATCGCGGAGGTGCCGTACCTTCGATGCTAGGATTGGTCGGATCATGAAGACGTACGACTACATCAACCACGTTGTCATAACGCTTCCGCTTATGGTCTACGAGGGTACGTGGACAACACTCTTCCCCTCTCGTTGCTATGCATCACCTAGATAGATCTTGCGTGTGCGTAGGATTTTTTTTTGAAATTACTGCATTCCCCAACACCCCTTATCTACCTTGTCTAACGCCCACTTAGGAGCATCTGTAACAATCAAGTGATGTGTGGGTCTAGCTCGCTTCACTTGGTTCACCAACACCAGCCTTCCCAGCCTAGTGATCGTTCCCCTTTGCCAGCCAGGCAGGATTTTGATAACTATGTCTACCATCGGCTGCCATTCAGACCCCCCGAGTTGCTTGATACTAAGGTGTAGTCCCAAATATTTACATGAAAATTGGTCAATCCTCCACAGCAGTGCACTTCTCACCAGATCCTCATCCCCCTCCTCTACTCTGATCAAAGTGGCTGAGGATTTGGCGAAATTGACCTTCAGTCCCGAAGCGGTGCCAAAGATCTGCAACACCTCCTTCACAAATGTGATGTCTGTCATCGTAGGCCTAATGAATAGTACCACATCATCTGCATATAATGACAGCCTTTGCAAGGGGCTGCGGCTATTCATCTTCCTCAACACTTGTACGTCATGAGCCTTAACCACAATTTTTGTCAGAATGTCCATAGCAATGACAAACAACAGAGGGGAAAGGGATTCCCCTTGTCGCAGACCAGATGCGTGCATGAACTTCTCTCCCGCACACCCATTGACCACAACTCGCGAGCTTTCTGAAGATAAAAGAGTCGCCAGCCAAGATAGCCATCGTTCCGGGAAACCTTTAGCTCGAAGAACCTCAAAGAGAAAAGGCCATGACAGAGAATCAAACGCCCGCGAGATATCAAGCTTGAGTAGCACACCTTTAGCCTTCCTCTGATGCAATCTCCTGGCGATTTGCCTTACTAGCAGAAAGCGGAGAATGGTTACAATGTCTCGCAAGACACCTAAGATGTGCTTGGTTGCCCGCATATAGGCCAACCAGGTCTATGCGGAAAGATTGTGATTCGTTTGATTGCCTACGTTTACTGTTGGGCCTACATAACACGAAATTTAAAGCATCTCTGGGCCCGTCTTGTTGGGAACGCTGAAATCGGCAGTTTCTCCAGAGCCAGGCCCACGCGATGCATGTAGACGGTGGGGCCTGCATGCGAGGAGCCATGCTCGAGAAGCTACATTGCTTCCCGAAGCTCCGACAGTTATTACCCTCACTGCCCTTCGCCCTCCCCTCTCCCGTCTCTCCAGTCTCAAAAACGGCGACGACGGCTTTCAGCAGATCGGAGAACAGCAAGGCGACCTCCGCCCCCTTCACCGGCATCCGCATCATCACCTCCCACACTTCGGCAATGGCGGTAAGTACCTTTTTCACCTCCTCGGATACTCATTCACATTTGATTCGCGTTTAGGTTTGATCCGCATTAGGGGAATGGAAAATCAGGGTAAATAGCCATAGAGTGATCATAACATCATCATGAGTTCATAGTACCGATGGATTTGAGGTTACCAATCGGGAATAAGTACAAGGGTAATGGGCATTGGGGGTAAATCTTACATAGTAGTTCTAGATCTTAGCCTCGGCGACCTTGGAGGTAGTTGGAGCGGCGGGTGCCCTTGCCCTTGTTCTTCTCCTCGAGCTGCACCACTGTCTCTTCTTCCTCGCCAGAGTCCAGATCGATAGGCATGGTTCGGTGTCCTGGCTCCGGCGCCCTTACAACCATCGTCACCGCAACTTCTTCTTCCACCTCCATCGCCACCGCTTCTTGTTCCTCCTCCACCGCCACCATAGTCCTTGTCATGAAGTATGTTGCGGTACGATGGTCATGAGGACACCTGTACTCTCTATACTTGGCCCACCTTGACCTCTGTCGAGCGTCATCGGAGTCGGCCTGATTCATGTCCCAGCGATGGATGTCGGCTGACATAGCGCCCTTCGCTGGTTCAGGAATCAACGTCTTCAACTCCTCTAGCGTCGCCTTCTTCACCACAGCCTCTAACTATTTATGCATGTCTGCCATGCTCCTGAAGTTCAAGCTGACTTCCATGGTGTTCTCAAACTTGGTGCGGTCACCTAGTGAGCACCCAAGGAAGAAAGCTTTCCATCTAATGCCCCAAGGGAAGGGGTTGGGGATAGGGTTGGAGTTGCTATTGGAGTTCATGGTGATGGATAGGAGGAATAGTGAAAGACATAAAGATAACTGAGTGAGATGGTGGGTAAGTAGTGAATGTGAGGATGGGTAAATAAAGGGGTTGTGGATGATAGGTTTTAATGACAATCAACCTCGGAACTTTGTGCTCTTCATAATGCATGCTCTTTGTAATGCAGATCGACACTAAGAACAAGGGCAAGGAGGTGGTGCTGCCCATGGAGAAGGTAAAGGATGTGGTGGTACCCATGAGGTTATGCCGACCACGCCTGAGGAGGTGTCCATGAATGAGGACGTGGTGCCGGAGGAGCCTCCTAGCGGCAAGCATTGTAACTACGGCCACTACCATGAGGAGGGAGGTCCAACCCACTTCTGCAAGGTGATCCTTGCCCCCCATATTGAGTGCATCCCGATGCCATTAGACTTCACCAAGAACTTCCCGGTCGTGCCCACATAGGTCAAGCTCAGGACAAACACCGACTACTCATGGAGGGTGACTGTCCGGCTGATGGACGATAGGGTCACCCTTGATCAGGGTTGGCCCCCCTTCGACGCCATCCATCATATCAAGATCTGCTACATGGTGGTGTTCAAGCTGCTCACTCCCTACATGCTCAAGGTCATCATCTTCGGTGATGACAACATTGAAGTGGTGACCAAGTGCGAGAGGCACAACGACACCTTTGCTGTGAACATCTAGGACAACCCTTCCTATGCTCCAGCTGGTTTAGTTTCTTATTGTAATGCGTTGTGTTTGAACTGATATGTTTAAGTGTGGCACTGTATTTAAACTGTGGCTTGCTATGGTTTACAACTATCTTTTGTTGTGTGTGTATGATTTATTCTTCATGCCGCTATGTGCTGGTAACCTCACCACCTCCCTGAAGAGGTTACCAGACAACAAGTGTTGCATGGAACCAAACACCGTGTAGTTGAGTGAGCTGAGCCAATGCGGGCAACCAAACACTATGGCAAAATTTCTCCCTAATGCAAGAGGACTATATGCGGCAACCAAATGAAGTGCATGTTAGTTTTCTGCATGTTTTACCTCAACCAGGCTCCGTTGAGCCAGGCTTCACGGGCTAGGCTCAACCAGGAAGGCTACCAAACACGTCTCTATGTGCCGGTTGGAGGAGTAAACATTCACTTTTGAGGTGGAACTAGCCAATCCCTTATCCATTTTAGAGGAAAAAAATCACTCCTCACATATGTCGTCCCTCATATTTACTCCTCTGCACACACTTCTCAAGATAATTCCAGCCCTTCCCTTGCACTGGCCCTCTCCCCCATTCGCCCACCGGCATCACCACCACCATGTTCCTTGTCTTCGGTGACCACCCTACATGTCGGTCAACACCTCGCCGCCCTGCGGACCTTTGGTCACCAAATTCCAGCGAGAATCCAATGAATCCTTGCGTTCCGGATGATTCTATCACGCCACTAGGAGAAGAATGAGGGGAAGAACCAATTCATAGGAGGAAGCGCCCAAGCCATGTCCCGTGGAGGACGAATTTAACTACTTTGTCACACGGTTACGTCATTCATGGTGAGACTTTGTCAAATAACTTTTGTGGAGCATCTATCCTGCGTAGTTGCAAGCTCATGGAAACGATCTAATGTCGAAAAGTCTTAGTTGGCCGCGTGGAAGGGAGAAGAAAGAAAAATGAAGAAAGAGGAAGAGGGAGAGAGGCTTCCATATGGGGTCTAGTTTGTTTAAGAAGTTAAGTTTGAGAGTTTGGCTTGGAATCGCCTTTTTAGCGGAGAAAATCTAAAGAATTAAGGTATATAAGGGGCGTTTGAGGGTGAAAGATCGAGAAGAGGGGTCTAGAGGGGATGATTACACCCTTAACAAGTACAAGTAGCAGTTTTCTAAATTCTTCAAGTTAAGGTTGAGTTTAGCACATGTTAATGGGCACACACAAGCATAGAAAGAATATGAGCAGCGAAAAGAGTAAAACATGCAAGTGCAAGAATGTAAAGGATATGGGAATTGTAAATAGAAAACGCAATGGAGATATAGAGATTTTTGGCATGGTTCTGATAGGTGGTGCTATCGTACGTTCATGTTGATGGAGACTTCAACCCACAGAGGGCAACGGTTGTGCATGTCGATGGAGGTCTCCACCCATGAAGGGTCCATGAAGAAGAAACCTTTTCTATTCCACCATGGGTTCCGTCCACGAAGGACTAGACTCACTCGGGTAGATCTTCACGAAGTAGGCGATCTCCTTGCCCTTACAAATTCCTTGGTTCAACTCCACATGATCTTGGAGGCTCCCAAGTGACACCTAACCAATCTAGGAGACACCACTCTCCAAAAGGTGATATATGTTGTGTTGTTGATGAACTCCTTATTTTTGCAAATGATAGTTTCCTCAACACTCAATCTCCCTCTCACGGATTTGGCTTGGGTAGGAGAAGGATTGGAGTGGAAAGCAACTTGAAGAGGCTAGAAATCAAGATTTAAATGGTAGGAATGGAATCTCTTGATCTCAACACATGAGTAGGCGGTTCTCTCTCAGAAAACGAATGGTGGAAGTGGTGGTTCATTCTGCTGGCTCTCTTAGAGAGTAAGTGGTGGTGGAGGAGTATAGTAGGTAGCATAAAAAATCCAACCATTACAAGCTTTTGACCCAACTCGGTGGCACCAATATGATAATATCAGTGAGACCGACTAGTGCAAAAGGCTTGAACGTTAGGCTTTTCAGTGAGACCGATTATACCAACTCAGTGGGATCAAAGTGCAATGGCAAAGGAACAACCTCGTTTTGGAAATTCTAATCGTTTCAACTCGGTGGTTCCGAAGTGAAGCAAATTCATCACAGAAACTTGACAAGGCCATCTCGATGGGACCGAGTACCATTTCGTTCAGACCGAATTGTTAGGGTTTTGTCTGTGGAAATGAAATGATCATCTCGGCGAGTCCGGAGTGGATGTTATCGATGGAACCGAAATTATGAATTAGGGTTCAGACAGATGTATTTTTGGGAAAGTGATGGAGGGTTTTTGGAGCAATATCACTAAGCACTTTGAGCAACAACCTCATCAACAATATCACACCCCCTTTTAATAGTATTTTCTTTCCTAAGGGACTCAATGTGATCTTGGATCACTAGACCAAAAATGTAGAGTCTTGGAGTAGCCAATTCTTTTCCTTGACATTCTGAAGGGGTCCACATCCTCATGTCCTTGCCATGCCACTATTGAACTTGTCTAAAAGATAATGGATAAAAATATTAGTCCAACAAAAATATGTTGACATTAATTACCAAAACCACCAAGGGAGAAAATATGCTTTTAGAGGGACTAAACTATAAGAGATCGGCTAGAGATGCGCTAAGAAAGTACTCAAACGGATGCCCCTACTTGTCCACGAATATGTCCATGAACAGCAGAATAAATGCCAGCTAAACAAGTCTAGCACTTAAAAATCCTTCATTTCAAACATGAAATCTAGACAAAACTTGATTGAATTTAAACAAGCTTGATATATTACATGCAAACTACACACAATTTAACAAGCATAATATATTACATCCAAACTTCACCCAAATTTAACCTAATTTAAACTAAGTATTAGATGGTGACCTCATAGGCATGGCTACCGAAGCCGCCAGCGGTGTCGTTGTCGTGAAGCTATCCTAGCCGTTGTGGCATCCATCACAAGCTACGGCATAGTCATCTGGCATCCTCTAATAACTCACAAGTGTAGCGGGTCGCAACAGTCTTCGAGGGAAGTATCACAACCAATTTTTTTGATTCGACACAGGGGAGCCCAAAAATATTTATAAGTCTTAACAACTGAGTTGTCAATTCAACCACCTGAAAAAAAGTTATTGCTTGACAAGATTTATTAGTAGAAAAGGCGATGAAATGAATGAAATTGTGATTACAAAATAGTAAAAAGAGTAACAATTCCCATCAATTGCCAAGAACAAAAGTAATAGAAAGAAAGTAGCAAAGATGGAAAGCGTAGGCATAGGGGTGATTAGTGGACGTTACATGGATGGAATCATATATGTAATAACCGTAACTTAAGGTAATAATAAACTAGCTCTAATTTGTCAATCATATGTAGAGATGTATTTCGTATGTACTTGTGCATTCTTGCATTAAGAACTTGCACAACATTTGTTGTTCGACCTACCCATTTCAGTGGCTCCTAAAGGAAACTGCAGGTAGTTAAGGCACTCCTTTCTCAAAGTACCAGAGTAAAGCATTAATCATTAATGAACACATGTAATATTCAATCATAGCCATCCCCGCCGATACCAAGATTATTTTCACTTCTTTGTCTAGGGTTCATAACTATAACAGATGCATATAACTTGCAGATAAGATCAAACAAAAATATATTCATGAAAACATAAAGGGTTCAGATCTAAAATCATGGCACTCAAACCCTAGTGACAATAATTAAGAGTAGCAAGTTATAGAAACATCAATCTAAGAACATAGAAGTAAATAGAGATCACAATTCTAGGCACTCCCATGTGTCTACAGTGAGATTACTCACAGATGAGAGAGGAGATCATGATGATGGTGATGAAGAAGAGGTTGGTGATCATGATGGCGATGAATTACCCTCTCCAAATGCTTAGATCAGCCTCCATATTAGCTCTCCGAACAAAGAAAGGAGATGGCGGTAGCTCCATGTTGCAAAAAAATCCCAGAAAAAATCCACAACATTTTAGGTTAGGAGATAATTTATAGCTAAGGGAGGACGTAAGGCGGTGCCTGGGGGGCACACGCCCCAAGGGTGCAAGGTGGGGGCACATGCCTCCTTGGTGGCCCCCAAAGGGTCCCCTTCTATCCTTGTGGCTATTTTACTCCAAAAAAAATTCAGGCGATTCCAAGAAACTTCATTTTCTACAGACAAAAAATCACCAGGGGCAATTCTGCTGAAAACAACATCATTTCGGGATGGTTTTACCCTGATTATGCAAGTTAGGGGGGGGGATATAGAAAAAGTGGTTGGAAAATTAGATATGCTTGGCACGTATCATCTCCCACAGCTTAGTTCATTGCTTTCCCTCAAGCAGTTCAGTTGCTAAACTGGCATGACAAAGAAAACTTTAACGATCACTTTTGTTATGTGTATGCATAGAAATTTAGTCCTTGGTCATTTTGCACATATCTTACAAAAGTAACCACATGAATAACAAAAACTTAGAAACTATGTTTCCTCATAAAAACATTCTGACCTACTAGTAATTTATAATAAACCATCTCAATTACCAAGATGATCAAAATGGGCATGATGCAAATATGACAACATGTTATCCTACTAGTGTTTTTGTGATGCAAAACATAAATGCAAGACACCAATGAAGTTCAAGCAGTGATTAGATATTATGATTTAGTATAAAGCATCATAGTCATGCATCACATAACGTTATTTAGACAGAATACATATTACACTAAGAATGATGAAAGGAGCTCTTTGAGTAGGTGCTTAAAGAAGATGATGACACAACATAAAAATAAATAGATAGGCTCGCAGATGGAAGCAATGATTTCATGCGCTTAAGTGGTTTTAAAAAACATGGATCAGCTTCAGCTACCAAAGTTTGTGTTAACTTAGTGTCTTCAATGAGGTGTAATACATCTGTCATCGGTTTCCCCTTGTGATGGTGTGAGAGGTTTTTCCTGTATCCTTTGTTGAGCTTATTTATTTTTAGCGATGAGAGGGTTCCTTCCCTTTTCAAATTTTTTATTGGCAGGCCTTCTGCATCTTTTAATTTGGTGGGCCTTCTGTTGGGGAACGTTTCATGGAAAACAAAAAAAATTCTACACACACACAAGATCTATCCATGGAGATGCATAGCTACGAGAGGGGAGAGTATTTATACGTACCCTCATAGAACGTTAAGCAGAAGTGTTTATCAACGCGGTTGATGTAGTTGTACATCTTCACGATCCGCCCGATAAAGTACCGAACGTACGACACCTCCGTGTTCAGCACACGTTCAACTCGATGACGTCCTCACCTTCTTGATCCAGCAAGACAGGCACAGTAGTATATGAGTTTCGGCAACACGACGGTGTGGTGATGGTGGTGATGCAACTATCTCTGCAGGGCTTAGCCAAGCACTACGAAAATATGGCCAATGATGAACTAGAGGTAGACGGGCGCCGCACACGGTTTGGGGATCGTTGTGTTTCTTCCCCTCTCCCTCCACGCATATATATAGGTGGGGGAGGAGGGGAGGTAGCCCAGGCAACCCCAAGGGGGCCGGCGGCCACCCTTGGCCCCTTCCCTAGCCGCGACCCCTCTTCCTTCTTAGGCGCGCGGGGGGAAGGCAGGAGGGGTGGCGCCCCCTTCCTTTCTCCCATGAGGATGGGAAGGCAGGAGGGGCTATCCCTTCCCATTTCCTTCTGTAGGGCCGGTGGCCTAGAGGTGGGGCGCGCCAGCCCCTTGTGGGCTGGTGTGCTCCCCTTGTTTGGCCCATTGATACCTCTCCATCGTATCTATAATTTATGATTGCTTCATGCCAATAATATACAACTTTTACATACTTTTGGCAACTTTTTATATGATTTATTGGACTAACTTATTGATCCAGTGCCCAGTGCCAGTTCCTGTTTTTTGCATGTTTTTTGTATCGTAGAGTATCCATATCAAACGAAGTCCAAATGTAATACAACTTTATGGAGCATTATTTTTGAATATATTTGATTTTTGGGAGTTGGAACCACCCCAAACGGAGGCCCACACAGGGCACAAGACACCAGCGCACCACCCCTTTGCCAGGCGCATGGTGGTGGGTTGTGCTCACCTCGTACGTCGGTTGGAGCTCTACTTCGGGCGCAAGGAAGCTTATATCCAGGAAAAATCGTGTTAAAATCTCAGCGCAATCGGAGTTACAGATCTCCCGGAATATAAGAAATGGTTTTCGGCCAGATATGGGAACGCGAAACAGAAGAGAACAGAGAGGGAGATCCAATCCCGGAGGGGCTCCCGCCCCTCCGCCACCATAGGAGACCATGGACCAGAAGGGGAATTCTCCTCCCCATCTAGGGGGAGGCCAAGGAAGAAGATGAAGTAGGGGGCTCTTTCCCCCTCGCTCCCGGTGGCACCGGAGTGCCGCCGAGGCAACGATCGAGATGACGATTAAACATGGTGCTCAACTCCATATATTATTTCCCAATGATATTTGGTTATCCTAGTAGATCTGTTTTGTCCTGTGGGTTAATCGTGATCTTGGTTGGTATGATTGTATATTTTATTTATGGTGTTGTCTGCTACCTCTTGAGCACTTGCGTTGGTTTTCCCTTGAAGAGGAAAGGGTGGTGCATCAAAGTAGCGTAAGTATTTCCCTCAGTTTTTGAGAACCAAGGTATCAATCCAGTAGCAGGCTACGCGCGAGTTCCTCGCACCTACACAAAACAAATAAATCCTCGCAACCAACGTGATAAGGGGTTGTCAATCCCTACACGGTCACTTACGAGAGTGAGATCTGATAGAGATGATAAGATAATGTTTTTGGTATTTTTATGATAAAGATGCAAAGTAAAATAAAAGCAATGAAAATAACTAAGTATTGGAAGATTAATATGATGAAGATAGACCCGGGGGCCATAGGTTTCACTAGTGGCTTCTCTCAAGAGCATAAGTAATTTATGGTGGGTGAACAAATTACTATTGAGCAATTGACAGAATTGAGCATAGTTATGAGAATATCTAGGTATGATCATGTATATAGGCATCACGTCCAAGACAAGTAGACCGACTCCTACCTGCATCTACTACTATTACTCCACACATCGATCGCTATCCAGCATGCATCTAGAGTATTAAGTTCATAAGAACAGAGTAACGCCTTAAGCAAGATGACATGACGTAGAGTGATAAATTCATGCAATATGATAAAAAAAACCATCTTGTTATCCTCGATGGCAACAATAGAATACGTGCCTTGCTCCCCCTACTGTCACTGGGAAAGGACACCGCAAGATCGAACCCAAAGCTAAGAACTTCTCCCATTGCAAGAAAGATCAATCTAGTAGGCCAAACCAAACTGATAATTCGAAGAGACTTGCAAAGATAACCAATCATACATAAAAGAATTTAGAGAAGATTCAAATATTGTTCATAGATAAAATTGATCATAAACCCACAATTCATCGGTCTCAACAAACACACCGCAAAAGAAGATTACATCGAATAGATCTCCACAAGAGAGGGGGAGAACTTTGTATTGAGATCCAAAAAGAGAGAAGAAGCCATCTAGCTAATAACTATGGACCCGTAGGTCTGACGTAAACTACTCACACTTCATCGGAGAGGCTATGGTGTTGATGTAGAAGCCCTCCGTGATCGATACCCCCTCCGGCGGAGCTCCGGAACAGGCCCCAAGATGGGATCTCGTGGATACAGAAAGTTACAGCGGTGGAATTAGGGTTTTGGCTCTGTATCTGATCGTTTGGGGGTACGTAGGTATATATAGGAGGAAGAAGTACGTCGGTGGAGCAACAGGGGGCCCATGAGGGTGGAGGGCGCGCCTGGGGGGGGGGGGGGGGGTAGGCGTGCCCCCCTACCTCGCGGCCTCCGTGTTGGTTGCTTGACGTATGGTCCAAGTCTCCTGGATCATGTTCAGTGAGAAAATCACGTTCCCGAAGGTTTCATTCCATTTGGACTCCGTTTGATATTCCTTTTCTTCGAAACCCTAAAATAGGCAAAAAAACAGCAATTCTGGGCTGGGCCTCCGGTTAGTAGGTTAGTCCCAAAAATAATATAGAAGTGGATAATAAAGCCCAATAATGTCCAAAATAGTAGATAATATAGCATGGAGCAATTAAAAATTATAGATACGTTGGAGACGTATAAAGCATCCCCAAGCTTAATTCCTGCTCGTCCTCGAGTAGGTAAATGAAAAAAACAGAATTTTTGATGTGGAATGCTACTTGGCATAATTTCAATGTAATTCTTCTTAATTGTGGCATGAATATTCAGATCCGAAAGATTCAAAACAAAATTTTAATATTGACATAAAAATAATAATACTTCAAGTATACTAACTAAGCAATTATGTCTTCTCAAAATAACATGGCCAAAGAAAGTTATCCCTACAAAATCATATAGTCTGGCTATACTCTATCTTCACCACACAAAGTATTTAAATCATGCACAACCCCGATGACAAGCCAAGCAATTGTTTCATACTTCTGACATTCTCAAAACTTTTTCAATCTTCACGCAATACATGAGCGTGAGCCATGGAGATAGCACTTTAGGTGGAATAGAATGGTGGTTGTGGGGGAGATAAAAAGGGGAGAAGGTAGTCTCACATCAACTAGGCGTATCAACGGGCTATGGAAATGCCCATCAATAGATATCAATGTGAGTGAGTAGGGATTGCCATGCAACGGATGCACTAGAGCTATAAGTATATGAAAGCTCAAAAAGAAACTAAGTGGGTGTGCATCCAACTTGCTTGCTCACGAAGACCTAAGGCATTTTGAGGAAGCCCATCATTGGAATATGCAAGCCAAGTTCTATAATGAAAATTTCCCACTAGTATATGAAAGTGATAACAAAGGAGACTCTCTATCATGAAGATCATGGTGCTACTTTGAAGCACAAGTGTGGTATAGTAGCATTGTCCCTTCTCTCTTTTTCTCTCATTTTTTTATTTGCGACTTTTCTATTTTTTATGGCCTCTTTTTTTATATTTTTCGTCCGGAGTCTCATCCCGACTTGTGGGGGAATCATAGTCTCCATCATCCTTTCCTCACTGGGACAATGCTCTAATAATGATGATCATCACACTTTTATTTACTTACAACTCAACAATTACAACTCGATACTTTGAACAAAATATGACTCTATGTAAATGCCTCCGGCGGTGTACCGGGATATGCAATGACTCATGAGTGACATGTATGAAAGAATTATGAACGGTGGCTTTGCCACAAATACGATGTCAACTATATGATCATGCAAAGCAATATGGCAATGATGGAGCGTGTCATAGTAAACAGAACAGTGGAAAGTTGCATGGCAATATATCTCGGAATGGCTATGGAAATGCCATGATAAGTAGGTATGGTGGCTGTTTTGAGGAAGGTATATGGTGGGTGTATGATACCGGCGAAAGGTGCGCGGTATTAGAGAGGCTAGCAACGGTGGAAGGGTGAGAGTACGTATAATCCATGGACTCAACATTAGTCATAAAGAACTCATATACTTATTGTAAGAATCTACAAGTTATCGAAGCAAAGTATTACGCGCATGCTCCTAGGGGGATAGATTGGTAGGAAAAGACCATCGCTCGTCCCCGACCGCCACTCATAAGGAAGACAATCAATAAATAAATCATTCTCCGACTTCATCACATAACGGTTCACCATACGTGCATGCTACGGGAATCACAAAATTTAACACAAGTATTTCTCAAATTCACAACTACTCAACTAGCACAACTTTAATATCACTACCTCCATATCTCAAAATAATTATCAAGCATCGAACTTCTCATAGTATTCAACACACTCATAAGAGAATTTTATTATTAATCTTGTATACCTAGCATATAGGATTATTTAAGCAAATTACCTTGCTATTTAAGATATCCAAATAATCTAAGTGAAGCATGAGAGATCAATAGTTTCTATAAAACAAATCCACCACCGTGCTCTAAAAGATAAAAGTGAAGCACTAGACCAAAACTATATAACTCAAAAGATAGAAGTGAAGCACACAGAGTATTCTAATAATTTACGAATCATGTGTGTCTCTCTCAAAAGGTGTGTACATCAAGGATGATTGTGGTAAACTAACAAATAAAGACTCAAATCATACAAGATGCTCCAAGCAAAACACATATCATGTGGTGAATAAAAATATAGCTCCAAGTAAAGTTACCGATAGAAGTAGATGAAAGAGGGGATGCCTTCCGGGGCATCCCCAAGCTTTGGATTTTAGGTGTCCTTAGATTATCTTGGGGGTGCCATGGGCATACCCAAGCTTAGTTTCTTTCCATTCCTTGTTCCATAATCCATCAAATCTTTACCCAAAACTTGAAAACTTCACAACACAAAACTTAAAGAAGAAAATCTCGTGAGCTCCGTTAGCGAAAGAAAACAAAAGACCACTTCAAGGTACTGTAATGAACTCCTTCTTTATTTATATTGGTGTTAAACCTACTGTATTCCAACTTCTCTATGGTTTATAAACTATTTTACTAGCCATAGATTCATCAAAATAAGCAAACAACACACGAAAAACGGAATCTGTCAAAAACAGAACAGTCTGTAGTAATCTGTAGCTAGCGCGAGATCTGGAACCCCAAAAATTCTAAAATAAATTTATGGACGTGAGAAATTTATCTATTAATCATCTGAAAAAATAATTTACTAAATATCACTTTCCAAATAAAAATGGCAGCACTTCTCATGAGCACTAAAGTTTCTGTTTTTTACAGCAGGATTAACAAGACTTTCCCCAAGTCTTCCCAACGGTTCTACTTGGCACAAACACTAATTAAACACAAAAACACAACCAAAACAGAGGCTAGATAAAATATTTATTACTAATAGGAGCAAAAATCAAGTAATAAAAGAAATAAAAGTGGGTTGCCTCCCAACAAGTGCTATCGTTTAACGCCCCTAGCTAGGCATAAAAAGCAAGGATAGATCTAGGTATTGCCATCTTTGGTAGGCAATCCATAAGTGGCTCTCATAATAGATTCATAAGGTAATTTTATTTTATTTCTAGGAAAGTGTTCCATGCCTTTCCTTAACGGAAGTTGGAATCTAATATTCCCTTCCTTCATATCAATAATTGCACTAATTGTTCTAAGGAAAGGTCTACCAAGAATAATAGGACATGAAGGATTGCAATCTATATCAAGAACGATAAAATCTATGGGCACATAATTCCTATTTGAAACAATAAGAACATCATTAATTCTTCCCATAGGTTTCTTAATAGTGGAATCCGCAAGGTGCAAGTTTAGAGAGCAATCATCAAAATCACGAAAACCTAACAAATCACACAAAGTCTTTGGAATCGTGGAAACACTAGCACCCAAATCACACAAAGCATAGCATTCATGATCTTTAATTTTAATTTTAATAGTAGGTTCCCACTCATCATAAAGTTTTCTAGGGATAGAAACTTCCAACTCAAGCTTTTCTTCATAAGATTGAATCAAAGCATCAACGATATGTTTGGTAAAAGCTTTATGTTGGCTATAAGCATGAGGAGAATTTAGCATGGAGTGCAACAAGGAAATACAATCTATCAAAGAGCAATTATCATAATTAAATTCCTTGAAATCCAAAATAGTGGGTTCATCAATTTTTAAAGTTTTGATCTCTTCAATCCTACTTTAATCAATTTTAGCATCAAGATCTAAAAACTCTGAATTCTTGGAATGCCTTCTAGGTAAAGGTGGATCATATTCAGTCCCATCATTATCAAGATTAATGTTGCAAAACAAAGATTTAAAAGGGGACACATCAATAACTTTTAGATCTTCATCTTTATTATCATGGTCTTCCGGTTTAGCGGCCATCTTATTAACTAAGGTAGCCTGCTTATCCAAAACTTCAGCTATTAACTTCTCAAGACAAGCAATTTGGGATCTCAAACCATCAAATTCTTTAGACATATCATCGAGCTCTTTATTCATATAACTCATAAAGCTTTTTTGTTCCTTAAGCTTGTTTCTAAAGAAACTATTATGCTCAAATTGTAAGACCATAAAACTCCTAACATTGCTTTCGATTTCTTCTAACCTTTTAAGGTGAAGATCACCAAATCAGGGAAGAGCCATTGAGACAAGCAAGCAATCCAACACACAAGCAAATAAGAAACGGGCAAAAAGAGGAAAATAGAGAAAGAGAGGGAGGATAGAGAGAGAGGGCGAATAAAACGGCAAGGGTGAAGTGGGGGAGAGGAAAACGAGAGGCAAATGGCAAATAATGTAATGCGGGAGATAAGGGTTTGTGATGGGTACTTGGTATGTTGTCTTTTGCGTAGACCTCCCCGGCAACGGTGCTAGAAATCCTTCTTGCTACCTCTTGAGCACTTGCGTTGGTTTTCCCTTGAAGAGGAAAGGGTGGTGCATCAAAGTAGCGTAAGTATTTCCCTCAGTTTTTGAGAACCAAGGTATAAATCTAGTAGGAGGCTACGCGCGAATCCCTCGCACCTACATAAAACAAATAAATCCTCGCAACCAACGCGATAAGGGGTTGTCAATCCCTATAGGGTCACTTAGGAGAGTGAGATCTGATAGATATGATAAGATAATATTTTTGGTATTTTTATGATAAATATGCAAAGTAAAATAAAAGCAATGAAAATAACTAAGTATTGGAAGATTAATATGATGAAGATAGACCCGAGGGCCATAGGTTTCACAAGTGGCTTCTCTCAAGAGCATAAGTATTTTATGGTGGGTGAACGAATTACTATTGAGCAATTGACAGAATTGAGCATAATTATGAGAATATCTAGGTATGATCATGTATATAGGCATCACGTCCAAGACAAGTACACCGACTCCTGCCTGCATCTACTACTATTACTCCACACATCGACTGCTATCCAACATGCATCTAGAGTATTAAGTTCATAAGAACAGAGTAACGCCTTAAGCAAGATGACATGATGTAGAGGGATAAATTCATGCAATATGATAAAAAAACCATCTTGTTATCCTCGATGGCAACAATACAACACATGCCCTGCTGCCCCTACTGTCACTGGGAAAGGACACCGCAAGATTGAACCCAAAGCTAAGCACTTCTCCCATTGCAAGAAAGATCAATCTAGTAGGCCAAACCAAATTGATAATTCGAAGAGACTTGCAAAGATAACCAATCATACATAAAAGAATTCAGAGAAGATTCAAATGTTGTTCATAGATAAACTTGATCATACACCCACAATTCATCGGTCTCAACAAACACACCGCAAAAGAAGATTACATCGAATATATCTCCACAAGAGAGGGGGACAACTTTGTATTAGGATCCAAAAAGAGAGAAGAAGCCATCTAGCTAATAACTATGGACCCATAGCTCTGAGGTAAACTACTCACACTTCATCGGAGAGGCTATCGTGTTGATGTAGAAGCTCTCCGTGATCGATGCCCCCTCCGGCGGAGCTCCGGAACAGGCCCCAAGATGGGATCTCATGGATACAGAAAGTTACAGCGGTGGAATTAGGCTTTTGGCTCTATATCTGATCGTTTGGGGGTATGTAGGTATATATAGGAGGAAGAAGTACGTCGGTGGAGCAACAGGGGGCCCATGAGGGTGGAGGGTGCGCTTGGGGGGGGGGGGGGGTAGGCGCCCCCTACCTCGTGGCCTCCTTGACGTAGGGTCCAAGTCTCCTGGATCATGTCGGTGAGAAAATCACGTTCCCGAAGGTTTCATTCCGTTTGGACTCCGTTTGATATTCCTTTTCTTTGAAACCCTAAAATAGGCAAAAAACAACAATTCTGGGCTGGGCCTCCGGTTAGTAGGTTAGTCCCAACAATAATATAAAAGTGGATAATAAAGCCCAGTAATGTCCAAAACAGTAGATAATATAGCATGGAGCAATCAAAAATTATAGATACGTTGGAGACGTATCACTGTCCTACAGTGCCCTCCATTCTCGCGCAAACGTGAGGGCACCCGCTGTAGGGTGTTGCAATATGTTCATGGTTCGCTTATGGTGGGTTGAGAGAGTGACAGAAGCTTAAACCCGAGTAGGTGGGCTATGGCGTAGGGGATAAAGAGGACTTGATACTTAATGCTATGGTTGGGTTTCACGACCTTAATGATCTTTAGTAGTTGAGGATGCTTGCTGGAGTTCCAACCATAAGTGCATATGATCCAAGTATAGAAAGTATGTTAGCTCATTCCTCTCCCTCATATAAAATTACAAGAAACGGTACTTGTTATTGATTGCCTAGGGACAAATAACTTTCTTGTTGACACAGACCCTTTTTCTAAGCACCTAACTTTTATTATCTTGCAAAGTACTTCTAGTTTTATTCTTGCAAAGTAGTTATAGCATCACACCTACAAAATAGTTTCATACTTGTTTCCGATAAAGCAAATGTCAAGTGTGTGTAGAGTTGTATCGGTGGTCGATAGAACTTGAGGGAATATTTGTTCTTCCTTTAGCTCCTCGTTGGGTTCGACACTCTTATTTATGGAAGATGTCTATAAATGATCCCCTATACTTGTGGGTTATCAAGACCTTTTTTCGGCGCCACTGCTGGGGAGTTATAGCGTGGGGTGAATATTCTTGTGTGTTCTTGTTTGCTTTATCACCAAGTAGTGTTTATTTCTTGTTATAAGTTATTCTCTATATTTAGTTATGGATATGGAACACGAAATACCAAAAAAATTAGTTGTACATGCTACTCATGGAGATGGGGAACCTTCTGAAACCCTCGATGATCGTTATGTGAAAGATATTATGCACTACTTTGATAATCCTGTGAAAACCCCATTCAACTATATAATGGGAGTAACGTTGGATCAACGTGAATACTTTAGGGATTATCACTTGACTCATAAAGGGAAATTGTTATGGGAGCAAATTCATATGTTGAAATGGCATGCTTGGAATCTATGCTTGAGATATGATTATACTTCTTGCTCTAGGATGAATGCTCCACATCTTCCCTTTTCATGAAAATTTAATGATAATGAAACCTTAGCTTCTTATGCTAATGGTATATATGATTACTATGATGTGGAACGAATAGAAGAATTTGTTGCTTTTAAGGGTGCTTCTGAAATTGAATCTCTATTTTTAAAGTATGAAGATGATGATGATGTTGGCTATAGACCTGAAAATCTTGCTATTCTTAAATATTGCTACTATAATTATAAATACAATTGCAATATTGATGCATTTATTGAGAATATCTCCGCTGTCCAAGAAGAGACTAACATTTTACAGGAGTCTATGGAAGAAGAAAATGATGAAACTGTGAGCTCATTGGATGAAAAAGATGATGAGGAGAGCGAAGAACAAACGGAGGAAGAGCGGATTAGCTACCGGTGCCCACCTTCTAATGAGAGTAACTCTTCAACTCATACATTATTTAATGCCCCTTCGTTCTTACCAAAGGATGAATGTTATGATAATTGCTATGATCACGTTGATTCTTTTGAAATATCCCTATTTGATGAACTTGATGCTTGATATGCTTGTGGCCAAGATGCCAATTTGAATTATGCTTATGGAGACGAACTTGTTATAGTTCCTTATATTAATAATTAAATTGTTGCTATTGCACCCACACATGATAGTCCTATTATCCTTTTGAATTCTCCAAATTACACTATATCGGAGAAGTTTGCTCTTGTTAAGGGTTATATTGATGGGTTGCCTTTTACCATTGCACATGATGATTTTGATGAATATAATATGCATGTTCTTGCTGCTCCTACTTGCAATTATTATGAGAGAGGAACTACATCTCCGCCTCTCTATGTTTCCAACACGAAAGAATTGCAAGAAACTGCTTATGCTATGTATTGGCCTTTACTTGATGTGCATGAATTATTCTTGTATGACATGCCGATGCATAGGAAGAGAGTTAAACTTCGTCATTACTTGATATATGTTGCTTTGTGCTCATTACTAAATGCAAAATCATTGTTAATTAAAATTTGCTTTGATATACCGTGGGATCCAGGTGGATTCATTACTTGAGCACTTTATGCCTAGCTTAATGGCTTTAAAGAAAGCGCTGCCAAGGAGACAACCTGGAAGTTTTAGAGAGTCATTTATTTCTGTTGAGTGCTTTTATATAGTTTTAAAAAAATATAGAGGGGAACCCAAAACTTTTCAAAAAGGAAAGTGAAAGTGAGTGAGATAAGTATTGTTGAAGTGCGGGAGCTCCTTGAACTTTGTTCATGCTTAAGGAAACTTTGTGAATCTTAACTACAGAAACTTTTCAACAAAAATAATTATTCCCTTGTACAATTCCATTGTATTATAAAAATAATGTGCCAAGATTTGCCTTTAGGATGTTTAAATTGCTTGTTGGTTTGTGCGGTGCAAAACAGAAACTTTGGCTGTAGTGCGCAATTTTACATTTTTTACTGGAATGTCAAATGGTTCTGAAACATTTTTCACTGTCTTTCTATACAAAATTTTTATTTTTCCTAATTTTTTCAGAATTGTTTGAGTTACATAAGTATGGTGGATGTTCAAATCTTTACAGACTGTCCTGTTTTCACAGATTGCTGTTATAGCTTCATTATTTGCATATGTTTGAATTCTTGTTGAAGCCTCCTTGACTTGAGGCCATAGAATTGTGATAGCATACAGTGGGTAATGTTTGTTTATAATTATACAATAATGGTACAGCTGTACATGATGCAATTTCATTGCCATATTCACTAACCCTGCCACTAAAAGTTTGGTTGAGTTTTGTGTGGATGAAGTGATCAAAGATCGAGGAGGTATCGATATGAGGAGAACGAGGAGAGGCAAGAGCTCAAGCTTGGGGATGCCCAAGGCACCCCAAGTAAATATTCAAGGAGACTCAAGTTTCTAACCTTGGGGATGCCCTGGAAGGCATCCCATCTTTCTTCAACAAGTATCAATATGTTTTCGGTTTCGTTTCATTCATGTGATATGTGTAAATCTTGGAGCGTCTTTTGCATTTAGTTTTCACTTTTCTTTCATGCACCATGCTGGTATGAGATAGTCCATGGTTGATTTATAGAATGCTCATTGCACTTCACTTGTATCTTTTGAGTATAGCTTTATAGAATGCTTCATGTGCTTCACTTATATCATTTGAAGTTTGGATTGCCTGTTTCTCTTCACTTAGAAAACCGTTATTTGAAGAATGTTGTTTTGCTTCACTTATATTTGTTAGAGCATGATATTTTGTAGAAAGAATTAAACTCTCATGCTTCACTTATATCTATTTAGAGAGTCAACATGAATTGGTCAATTGCATGGTTAGTCATAAAATCCTACATAAAACTTATGGATCACTGGATATGATATGTTTGATTCCTTGCAATAGTTTTGCGATATAGAAATGGAATATGTGGGAGGTACTAGTAAATGGTTGTGTTTAGTAAGAATATTGTTGTTAAGGTTTGTGATTCCCGAAGCATGCACATATAGTCTCTCGTTATGCTATGAAGTTGGAGCATGATTTATTATTCATTATCTTCCTTATGAGTGGCGGTCGGGGATGAGCGATGGTCTTTTCCTACCAATCTATCCCCCTAGGGGCATGCGTAGTAGTACTTTGCTTCGAGGGCTAATAAACTTTTGCAATAAGTATATGAGTTCTTTATGAGTAATGTGAGTCCATGGCTTATACATGCTCTTACCTTTCTGCAATTTGCTAGCCTCTACGGTACCGTGCATTTCCCTTTCACACATCGAGACGTGGTGCAAACTTCGCAGGTGCATCCAAACCCCATGATATGATATGCTCTATCACGCATAAGCCTTATTATATCTTCCTCAAAACATCCACCATACCTACCTATTATGACTTTTCCATGGCCATTCTGAGATATATTGCCATGCAACTTCCACCGCTTTCATTTGATGACTTGAGCATTCATTGTCATATTGCTTTGCATGATCATATAGCTGACATAGTAGTTGTGGCTCAGCCACCGTTCATCATTTTTCATACATGTTACTCTAGATCATTGCACATCCTGGTACACTGCCAGAGGCATTCATATAGAGTCATACTTTGTCATAGGTATCGAGTTGTAATTTTTATTTCTTTTGAGTTATAAGTAAATAGAATTGTGATGATCATCATTATTCATTTTTAGAGCAGTGCCCCAGTGAGGAAAGGATGATGGAGACTATGATTCCCCCACAAGTCGGGATGGGACTCCAGGTGATGAGAGAAAAAGAAAAAAAGAAAAAAAGAAGAAAAAAGAAGAAAAAATATATAAAAAATAAACAAAGAGAGAAGGGGCATTGTTAGTATCCTTTACCACACTTGTGCTTCAAAGTAGCACCATGTTTTTCATATGGAGAGTCTCCTATGTTGTCACTTTCATATACTAGTGGGAATTTTTCATTGTAGGATTAGATGCACACCCACTTAGTTTTCATATGGAACTTTCATACACTTATAGCTCTTGGTGCATTCGTTGCATGGCAACCCCCCTACTCCTCGCATTGATATCAATTGATGGGCATCTCCATAGCCTGTTGGTTAGCTGCGTCTATGTTAGACTTTCTTACTTTTTTGTCTTCTGTATATTTACCCCTACCATTATACTCTATTCCACCCGTAATGCTATATCCATGGCTTGCGCTCATGTATTGCATGAGAGTTGAAAAAGCTGAAGCGCGTTAAAAAGAATGAACCATTGCTCGGCTTCTCATCGGGGTTGTGCATGATGAATACTTTGTGTTAAGAAGACAGAGCATGACAAGACTATATGACTTTGTAGGGATAGCTTTCTTTAGCGTTGATATTTTGAAAGACATGATTGTTTGTTGGATGCCTGAGTATTGATGTCTTTATGTCAAATATTAGACTATTGCTTTGAATCACTTATGTCTTAATATTCATGCCATGATAAGATATATGATCAAGTTTATGTTAGGTAGCATTCCACATCAAAAATAATCTTTTTTTATCATTTACCTACTCGAGAACGAGCAGGAACTAAGCTTGGGGATGCTGATACGTCTTTGTCATATCTATACTTTTTGATTGTTTCGTGCCAATATTATACAACTTTTACACACTTTTGGCAACTTTTTATATGATTTATTGGACTAACTTATTGATCCAGTGCCCAGTGCTAGTTCCTATTTTTTGCATGTTTTTTGTATCGCAGAATATCCATATCAAACGAAGTCCAAATTCAATAAAATTTTGCGGAGAATTATTTTGGAATATATGTGATGTTTGGGAGTTGGAATCACCGCAAACGGAGGCCCACACATGGCACAAGACACTAGAGCACCACCCCTGAGCCAGGCGCATGGTGGTGGGTTGTGCTCACCTTGTACGTCGGTTGGAGCTCTACCTCGGGTGTAAGGAAGCTTATATTCAGAAAAAATTTGTGTTAAAATCTCAGCACAATCGGAGTTACGGATCTCCTGGAATATAAGAAACGGTTTTCGGCCAGATCTGGGAACACGAAACAGAAGAGAACATAGAGGGAGATCCAATCTCGGAGGGGCTCCTGCCCCTCCGCCACCAAAGGAGACCATGGACCAGAGGGGGGATTCTCCTCCCCATATAGGGGGGGGGGTAAAGGAAGAAGAATAAGTAGGGGGGCTCTCTCCCCCTCGCTCCCATTGGCGCCAGAGTGCCGCCGGTGGCAACGATCGAAACGGCGATCTACATCAACAATTTGCTACTGTCAACACCAACTCTCTCCCCATCTATGCAACGGTGTAACAACTCTTCTCCCCGCTGTAATCTCTACTTAAACATGATGCTCAACTCCATATATTATTTCCCAATGATATTTGGTTATCCTATGATGTTTATGAAGATCCATTTTGTCCTATGGGTTAATCATGATCTTGGTTGGTATGATTGTATATTTTATTTATGGTGCTGTCCTACGGTGCCCTCCATTCTCGCGAAAACATGAGGGCCCCTGCTGTAGGGTGTTGCAATATGTTCATGGTTCGCTTATGGTGGGTTGCGAGAGTGACAGAAGCTTAAACCCGAGTAGGTGGGCTATGGCGTATGGGATAAAGAGAACTTGATACTTTATGCTATGGTTGGGTTTCATGACCTTAATGATCTTTAGTAGTTGTGGATGCTTGATAGAGTTACAATCATAAGTGCGTATGATCCAAGTAGAGAAAGTATGTTAGCTCATGCCTCTCCCTCATATAAAATTACAAGAATGATTACCGGTACTTGTTATCGATTGCCTAGGGACAAATAACTTTCTTGTTGACACAAACCCTTTTACTAAACACCTAACTTTTATTATCTTGCAAAGTACTTCTAGTTTTATTCTTGTGAAGTAGTTATAGCATCACACCTACAACATGGTTTCATACTTGTTTCCGGTAAAGCAAACGTCAAGTGTGCGTAGAGTTGTATCGGTGGTCGATAGAACTTGAGGGAATATTTGTTCTTCCTTTAGCTCCTCGTTGGATTCGACACTCTTATGTATCGAAGAAGGCTACAAATGATCCCCTATACTTGTGGGTTATCACCCATATGGCCCAATAACCTCCAGAGGCCTCCTTGAACCCCTTCCGGTGATCCGATGAATACCCGGTACATTTCAAAACCTTTCCTGTGACCAAATAGCATCGTCCTATATATCAATCTTTACCTGCAGACCATTCCGGAGCTCCTCGTCATGTCCGTTACCTCATCCGGGACTCCGAACAACATTCGATCACCAGTTCAGATAAGTCATATAATACTATATCGCCAATGAACGTTAAGCGTGCGGACCCTATGGGTTCGAGAATGATGTAGACATGACCGAGACGCCTCTCCGGTCAATAACCAATAGCGGGACCTAGATGCCCATATTGTGTGATGCCCCGAGTCCGATGCGCCAGGTGTCTTCCAGTTATTTGCCGACGTTGCCATGGCATTTGCTTGCGTGTTGCATTTCATCATGTCATCATGTGCATTACATCATCTTGTTTTCAAAACTTGCATCCGTCCGGGTTCTCCTAGTTCTCTCCGTTGTCCGTTCTGAGCCTAGACACACTTGCACACGCCCGCGACATGTCTGAAATAGTATTTTATAAGTGGCCGGAAAATGTTCTCGGAATGGGATGAGAGTTGGCGTGCGGTCTTGTTATAGTGAGGTAGGCCGCCTACCAAGTTTCATCGCATGCGGAGTCTGTCTGACACCCCAACGGATAACTATAGCGGCAATATAGCCGGTCAAACATCGGACGTTTTCGGTCTCCGGAAATTGCTGCCGGGTCTCTCTCTCTCTCTCTCTTCTCTCAGTCTGAGGCATTCTGCACAGTCCACTACCCCCACCTAGGCCGAACCAACCTCCCGTCTCGACCGGTGCGTCAGATCACGATCGGAGGGTTCCGGGATGGCCTCAAACCCCTCTAAACTCCTAACCCTAGCCCCTTTCTATTTATAGACGTCTCCCCTGACATTTTGGCCTCCTACCTACCCCCCTCCTCAATTTCCGTAGCCAGCCGCCGCCTCCCTCCTCGGATCAGCCGCCGGCCACCTCTCCCCGCCACTTGGCAAGCCGCGAGTGGTTGCGCCGCTGCCAGCCGCCCCCTGTGGCCTCTCCCGCGTCGCCACACATTCCTCCCCTACGCCCCACGTCACCGTGGCCCTGCTAGGCCCTCTGGGACCGAGACGCCCGTACCGCGCCGCCGTCCCTGTCTAGGATCGGGAGAGCCCGAGCTCCTCCCTGTCCGACCACACTTCCGTGTCGCCCCTGCCGGCGATCATCTCCGGTGCCGGTCGCCGCGGCCAACCTCCAAGGCCAGCCTGCGCTGCTGAGGGAGTCCTGGATTAGGGGGTCCTCGGACAGCCGGACTGTTGGACTATGAAGATACAAGATTGAAGACTTCGTCCCGTGTCCGGATGGGACTCTCCTTTGCGTGGAAGGCAAGCTTGGAAATTCGGATATGTAGATCTCCTCCCTTGCAACCAACTCTGTGTAACCCTAGGTCCCTCCGGTATCTATATAAACCGGAGGGTTTAGTCCATAGGACAACAACAATCATACCATAGGCTAGCTTCTAGGGTTTGGCCTCTCCGATCTCGTGGTAGATCAACTCTTGTAATACTCATATCATCAAGATCAATGAAGCAGCAAGTAGGGTATTACCTCCATCGAGAGGGCCCGAACCTGGGTAAACATTGTGTCCCCCGCCTCCTGTTAACATCCGCCTTAGACGCATAGTTCGGGACCCCCTACCCGAGATCCGCTGGTTTTAACACCGACATTGGTGCTTTCATTGAGAGTTCCACTGTGTCGTCATCATAAGGCTTGATGGCTCCTTCGATCATCGGCAACGATGCGATCCAGGGTGAGGTTTTCCTCCCCGGACAGCTCTTCGTATTCAGCGGCTTCGTACCGCGGGCCAACTCGCTTGGCCATATGGAGCAGATCAAGAGCTATGCCCCGGGCCATCAGGTCAGGTTTGGAAGCTTGAACTATACGGCCGACATCCGCGGAGACTTGATCTTCGACGGATTCGAACTCATGTCACGTATGCCGCATAGTCACGATGAGCATGATTTAGCTCTACCATCGGACAGTGTTCGGGAGATCACACCTGTAGCTACTCCGGCCCTCAAGCCAGAACAGATCACGCCGTCTGAGGATGGGTGGATGGACCCCGCCACGGAGGCCACACACTCAGTGGCGATAGAGCCGAATACTGACTTCACCTCCTATGAGACCTGTGTTGCCGAACACTTGAATTCGTCCACGGCCACAGACTCCGAACCGCTCACATCCGTGCCCATCCAATCTGATTGGGCACCGATCATGGAGTTCACCTCCATGGATATCTTTTAGCACTCGCCCCTAGGCGATGTACTAAACTCATTACGGTCTCTCTCCTTGTCAGGACACCCTTGGCCGAACTATGTCCGGCTCGAGTGGGAAGCGGACGGCGAAGAAATTCGTTCCCCACCCACCACCCACTTAGTAGCCACTATCGACGACTTAACCGGCATGCTCGATTTCGACTCCGAAGAGATCGACGGTATGGACGATGATGCGGGAGACGAACAGGAACCACCGCCCACAGGGCGCTGGACTGCCACCTCATTGTATGATATATACATGGTGGACACCCCCAAAGAAAGCGATGGCAATAAGGCAACGGAGGATAATCCCTCCGAGAAGCAATCCAAGAACCGGCGTCATTGGCGTTGCTCTAAGCCCCGCCATAGCAAAAACAATGATACCGGCACAGGAGACAATAACGCTGCGAATAGTGCCGAAGACAAAGACAATCCCCTCCAGCCAGGCTTCGAGCAGGAGGATGGGCAATCCAGCTCTAAGGAATAGGCAGAAGACGGAGTGTGGGGGATATCACTACTGGGTATCACTACTGGGCGTAAACCGGCCTATCTGGGACGGGTTAACTTCGTTAGTAGTTAACTATGTTAAAGCCCAAGAAGGCAGATGAGGGCTCAAGGCCCATAGTCGGTTCAAGGCCTGTAGTCGTAAACCGGCGTTGGTATGTAACTTGTATTGTAAGTTAGGAATAAGTAGAGACCAAACCGGACACATCTATGAGCCGGTATTGGGACTCTGTGAACCGACGGGCGTCACCCATGTATATAAGGGGACGACCCGACAGCGGTTCAGGGACAACAGACAACAACTCGAGACTTAGGCGAAGCTTGTTTTCTCCCTAGTCATCGAAACCCCATCAATTCCATCACAACTAGACGTAGGCTTTTACCTTCATTGAAGGGGATGAACTAGTATAAACTCTCTTGCGTCCCTGTGTCCGCTTTAACCCCTTCAAGCTAACCCGTTGCGATGGCTCCACGACTAAGTCCTTTCACGAGGACATCTGCCGTGACAAAACCACGACAGTTGGCGCCCACCGTGGGGCAATCGCATGATGGTTTCAAGTTCTTGGAGGGCCGCTTTGAAGGACTCGAGGGCTACGCTGTGGGCCGGATGACTAAGAGTCGTCGCGGCAAGCTCTACATCGATGATGCAGGCTGGGGCCCCGAGGACGGCTCAGTTGAGTACGGGTACCGGGTCCCCTTTGGTGGCATACACGTTTTCATCGGCAAGATCGGTGAACCGGGCCCTGAGCTGGACTTCTGCACTGACCTCGTCGAAACGGCTCAGCGTGCGCGGTCCGCCCGGGTTAAACTGGCCGTGAAGCGTGCCTTCGTGGGAGTCATCCATGGAGGAAGTTACGAGGATGGATCGGAATCTCGCGGCAAGATCGTTGTTTATTCCGGCAACGAGTCATCAACCGGAGAAACCGAATCTCTATATCAGCTACAAGATGGCCGGATTGGGGGCTGTTCCGATGGCGACAGTATTCCGGACCCCTCTGATCTACCCAACCGAGTTGGAATATTCATGGCCGGCACACAAGCAGCGCTTCATTCTTCGACCGCTGCGCCGATGACCTCCGGTTCAGTAGCGGCGACGGCTGCCAGGGCAGGAAGCTCTGTACGCCCGCCGGCTCAAGTTCTATCAGATCTATTTGATGCATTGGCCATGCTTATGGCAGAAGCTAACCCGGCGGATCAGGACGTCCACAACGAGGAGATTGCAAAGGTGAAGGAACAGATCACCCAGGCCAAGGCGGACCTGCCAGCTGAGAACGCCAGGATGACCGCAGAGCGGGCCGCTTTAGACGCACAAGCCTACAGGCTCATGTTGGACCAGAACGCGTCGCATGAAGTCATGAAGAGGAAGTACCGGACCCGTTTGCCTTCGGTCTTCGAGGCCAGAGACCTTTTCAACACCCTAGGAGCAGGAACCAGTAACCCGCTGGAGGGAAACCGTGCGGAAGCTCCTGGGACCGGCGCGCCGGTTCAGCCCTGTCTGATGGATCTGCCTCGTCAAAACACTGTTATACCTCAGGCTGTTTCAACACCTCCGGGTCACTACTCCAACCCGATGGACAATCTCGTTGCCGCTGCTGCATGGCTGGAGGCCATTCCAATCGAAGCTGACTCGCCACAGGCGGTAGATACACGACGGGTCAAAGAGCTTCTTATGACGGCTTTGGTCCAACAGGAAGCATACTCATACAGCCGCGACCGGATCCACTCGAGACCCTTCGTCCAAGCCGGAGCTATAGCAGGCGTATGGATGAACCGGCAGTATCAAGTAATGAACTACGTGGAGCACCCCGCGGCAACAACCCGGTGGGTGGTGCTGATAATGCTCAGGAAGTGGTGGACCGGGCCCGAGCGCGCAGGGAGGCCGAGTTAGCTGCACAGTATCAGGCTCGGCAGCTTATGCCGGTTCGTCCAATTATCTTGATCGAACCTGGTGTTACTTCTAGTTCTTTGGGGGTACCTTGCCTTGTCCCCGCTTTACACAATGTGCGCCTGTCCAAGGATTTCAAAGGCCCGCGCAAGGTACCAAATTACACGGGAGATCAACCTCCAGAGACATGGGTGGAGAGCTATGAGATGGCCATGGAAATGCTTGATGTGGATGATGCGGCATGTGAGAAGTACTTCACCATGATGCTCGAAGGAACGGCCCGTACTTGGTTAAAAAGTTTACCGGCCAATTCTATCAGTTCATGGGACCAATTACGAGCCTGGTTTATCAGTAATTTCAAGGATACATGTAAGCAGCCTATGTCGATAGTGAACTTAGCTGCCTGTGTCCAAGAGGAAGGAGAATCGACGACTCATTGGGTGCGCCGGGTCTCGCAGGTTCTGCATTCATCAGACCGCATCAACGCTGACACCGCGGTTATAACCCTAGAAGGCAATTGCCGGTTTGGGCCCCTAAAGCTGAAATTAGGACGGATGAAGCGCCATTGCACTGACATGGGGACCCTCATGGATGCCTTGGTAAAGTATGCTGATTCTGATAGTACCAAGGATCCCGAGTCTGATGATGACAAGACGGGGAAGGGAAAGAAGAACAGCAACTCCAAAGGTCAATAGCACCACTCGGCAGGTAACGGTAACGGAGGCAAGCGTAAAGCGGATGGTAACATGGACTTCATTGCTAATACCAACACACAGGACAAGGATCAACGACGCAAGGGTAAACCGCCGAATCGCAGTGGAGCGCCTAACCCTAACCCGGACCGCTTAAATTATCTATTGAACCAGCCCTGTCCAAAGCATGGGACGAAGGAGGTGCCAGCAAACCACCTTTGGAAGGATTGCTTCATTATGCAGGAGTTCAAGAATTCTAATGCTTTCCAGTATGATCACGGCTCCGGCGGTGGCTCAGGATCCGGGCTGGGATACGGTGGAGGAAATTCCGGTTCAGGATTTAATGGTAATCCGGGCGGACATAACAATCAAAATAATCAGAACAACCAGGGTGGTTACAACCAGCAGTAGCAACAGTCGGGTTACCAGAGCAACCCAAAGCAGTTGAATAGTGGGCAGTACCATGTTTTCACCACTAGCTTGGACAAGCGAGACCGGAAGGTTCATAGGCGGGCAGTTAACTCTGTTGAACCGGCCGTTCCCCGTTATCTACGCTGGTAACAGCCAATCATATGGAGCAGAGAGGATCACCCTCCCCAGGTTGATAATCCGGGTCAGTTGGCTCTGGTAGTGGCGCCTCAGGTGGGAGGTTATAAGTTCACCAAGGTGCTCATGGATGGAGGGAGCAGCATTAATATCTTATACTATGAGACCTTCCGTCGTATGGGACTAACAGATAAAAATCTCAAACCGTCCAATACGGTGTTCCACGGTGTGGTACCTGGCAAGCCAGCATATCCTGTTGGTAAGATAGCTCTGGAAGTGGCCTTTGGAGATGATCATGATTCCAGGTCAGAATCATTGACGTTTGAAGTGGTGAAAATCCAAAGTCCATATCACGCCCTGTTTGGGCGACCGGCCTACGCCAAGTTTATGGCATGACCCTGTTATGTGTATTTGCAGCTCAAGATGCCGGGTCACAAGGGGACAATAACGGTTCACAGAAGCCGTAAAATCGCTTTGGAGTGCGAGGAAGGAGATGCGGCCTACGCAGAGTCGGTTTGTGCTACCAAGGAGCTGAGGTATTATAAGGACAATGTTGATCTGGCGGACATGACTCCATTAAAGAAGCCAACCACGGAGCATGATCCGGCCCTGAAGTTCAAATCGGCAGCTGGAACTAAGCTTGTTGACTTCGTGCCTGGCGATTCGTCCAAGCAGTTCAGCATCAGTGCCAACTTGGATCCGAAATAGGAAAGCGCGCTCATCGAGTTCATCCGTGAGAATCGGGACATTTTTGCATGGAAGCCCTCTGACATGCCAGGTGTACCGAGGCAACTCGCTGAGCACACCCTTAATGTGGATCCTAAATACAAACCGGTGAAACAGTTCCTCCACTGGTTTAACGAAGAAAGACGCAAGACGATTGAAGAAGAGGTAGCCAAGCTCTTAGCAGCTGGCTGTATTGTTGAAGTTTTCCACCCTGAGTGTCTTGCCAATCCGGTGCTGGTCCTTAAGAAAAATGGCACCTGGCGCATGTGTGTGGATTACACAGATCTTAATAAGGCTTGTCCAGCAGATCACTTTACCCTCCCCCGTATTGATCAAATTATTGATGCTACGGCGGGTTGTGAGCGTTTGAGTTTTTTGGACGCATATTCTGGCTATCATCAGATCAAAATGGCAGTTAAGGACCAGGAGAAGATGGATTCATAACTCCCTTTGGAGCCTTTTGCTATGTGTCTATGCCCTTTGGGCTCAAGAGTGCCCAGGCAACTTATCAACGGTGTGTACAAAATTGTCTTCACAAGCAGATTGGTCATAATGTACATGCTTACGTGGATGATATCGTGGTTAAGTCAAGGGAGAAGGAGACTCTGGTTGACGACTTGAAGGAAACCTTTGATAACCTGAGGACGTACAAGATGATGCTTAATCCGGCCAAGTGTGTCTTTGGAGTACCGGTGGGCAAATTATTGGGTTTTCTGGTGTCCAACAGGGTAATTGAGGCTAATCCGGAGAAGATCACAACCATCACCTCCCTGGCTAAACCGAAGTGTATCAACAATGTTCAATGCCTGGCAGGCCGGATTGCCGCGTTAAGCCGGTTTATCAGCCGCCTTGGTGAGAAGGCAATCCCTTTGTATCAGATGTTCAAGAAGACGGATCAATTCGTCTGGAGTTCTGCTGCTGACAAAGCATTTGAGGACTTAAAGCGGCAATTGGCCAATCCGCCTGTGCTCGCCGCTCCCATGGAAAAGGAGCCGTTGCTACTATATGTTGCTGCTAATGCTCGTGCGGTCAGTGTGGCTATTATGGTGGAGCGAAAAGAGGCAGGCAAGGAGCATCCGGTTCAACGTCCGGTCTATTATATCAGCGAGGTACTCATTGAGTCCAAGCAAAGGTATCCACATTGGCAGAAGCTGGTATATGGAGTTTTCATGGCAAGCCGGAAGCTCAAGCAATACTTCCAAGGGCACCCCATTACGGTGGTCATTTCTGCTCCCTTGGGGGATATCATCCACAACCGGGAAGTGACTGGCCGAATTGCCAAGTGGGCTATAGAGCTTGGGCCGCACGGGTTGAAGTATGTGCCTCGAATAGCGGTTAAGTGTCAAGCACTTGTTGATTTCATCAATGATTGGACGGAACTGCAAACACCTGAAGAAAAGCCGGATCACACATATTGGACCATCCATTTTGACGGATCTAGGCAATTGGAAGGCTCGGGGGCTGGAGTCGTATTAACTTCCCCACGAGGTGATAAGTTTTGTTATGTTCTCCGCTTAATGTTCCCTTGACTAACAATGCAGCTGAGTATGAAGCCTTGCTCCATGGTCTCTAGATGGCTAAGGAGATGAATCTAAGTTGAGTTAAGTGCTTTGGTGACTCGTACCTCGTGGCTCAACAAGTATCTGGCACTTGGGATTCCAAGGACCCACTCATGGCAGCATATCATCGTGAGGTGGATATTGTTGCAGGTCACTTTAAAGGCTATCAGGTGGACCACGTGGACCGACGGAAGAATGAAGCGGTGGACACTTTAAGACGGCTGGGCTCATAGCGCAAACTGGTCCCGCCCAATGTTTTTCTGGATGTGCTGCACAACCCGTCGGTGAAGCTCCCTGGTGAAGCGGATTTGGCTATTCCTGATCCGGAGGCTCAATTGGTAGCAACTCTTCATGTCATTCCGGATTGGATGCTTCCTTACTTGGCGTACATGAACCGGGGCGAATTACCAGAGGATGAGACTCTGGCCCGACAGATAATCCGGCGGTCCAAGTCCATGACTATTGTCAATGGCGAGTTGCATCATTGCAGTGTATCAGGGGCGTTTCAACGTTGTGTGTCTCCTAAAGAAGGCTGTGAAATTTTGCGTGAGATTCACGAAGGAGATTGTGGTCACCACGCCGGTTCAAAATCTTTGGTGGCTAAAGCATTTCGCCATGGCTTCTATTGGTTAACTACTCATGCTAATGCGGAGGATCTGGTCAGGCGATGTGACGGTTGCCAAAAGTTTTCAAGACGTGTTCATGTGCCGGCTCAAGAATTGAGAATGATTCCAATTACTTGGCCGTTTGCGACTTGGGGGCTGGATATGGTTGGGCCTTTCAAAAGGTCCAAGGATAAGAAGACCCACCTCCTGGTGGCGGTTGACAAGTTTACAAAGTGGGTGGAGGCAGAACCTGTTAGCAAGTGTGATGCGGCCACGGCGGTTCAGTTCATCAAAAAAGTGATTTTCCGTTTTGGCTTTCCACACAGTATCATCACAGATAATGGTACCAATTTATCCAAGGGTGCCATGAAGGAGTTCTGCGAACGGGAGCACATCCGGCTTGACGTTTCATCAGTGGCACACCCACAGTCCAATGGTCAGGCAGAAAGGGCTAATCAAGAGATCTTGAGAGGCATCAAGCCCCGGCTTATGGTTCCTTTGCAGAGAACACCGGGTTGTTGGGTAGAAGAGTTACCATCTGTGTTATGGAGCATCAATACTACACCCAATAGATCAACAGGATACACACCGTTCTTCATGGTCTACGGAGCGGAGGCGGTTCTCCCTAGTGATATCCGTCATGACTCACCTCGTGTGGCGGGTTATGTTGAAGCAGAAAACGAGATAGCACGGCAAGACGCTTTGGATCTGTTGGATGAAGAACGTGACATAGCAGTCGCCCGCTCGGTGATTTACCAACAGGATCTTCGTCGTTATCACAGTCACCGAGTCAGAACCAGAACCTTTTAGGAAGGAGATTTGGTGCTTCGGCTCATCCAAGATCAGACTGATATGCATAAGCTATCCCCACCTTGGGAAGGACCTTTCATGGTCAGCAAGAATCTGCACAACGGGTCATACTATCTGATCGATATTCGAGAGCATAAAGACTCACGTACATCAGAAGAGGAGACCAACAGGCCGTGGAACATAGCTCATCTTCGGCCTTACTATACCTGAGCCATTGGCTCTACTTATGTACATATTACAACGATGTATATATTATGATTAAATATAATAAACCGGAACCTCAGCTAAAGTGGGGTATCTGTTCTTTTACATCATGTGTGGTTACACGGAGTTGTTCTAAAGCGGCCTCCGGTTTACCCCTTGAGTTAGCTTTTCAAAGCATCATGTTATATCACTTGGGGGCTTGTTCGTGTCCAAACCAATGCAACACCTCTTGATAGGCGAGAGCCACCAGATCACTTGGGGACTTGGTCACGTCTGAACCAGTCACACCTCTTGATCGGCCTAAGGCCACAGAATCACTTGGGGGCTTGGTCGAACCCGAACCATTGCCACGCCTCTTGATCGGCATAAATGCCACGGTTTCATTTGGGGACCTGGCTGACTTGAACCATAGCTACACCTATCGGGCGCTTGGTCGTGTCCGACCATGGTAACGCCATCTGATCGGCTCAAATAAAGCCTCTTTTTGCAAACGGTTTTATCATTGCCTTTGCTTGAAATTTTTCTTTGATAGATATTTTTTCTTTTTTGTTGCGTTTTTTAAACCGACAAAGTTTTAAGCCAGTTCAAACTGTCAATTGACGAAACACGGTCCATTTTTGATCCGGAGACTATTTGCTCGGTTTGATTTTTTGTTAACATCCTATTATGGAGTAACACGGTGTTTTATTATAACCCGACACGGTTTACATGGTAAACCGGCATTATATATATACAGGAGCTGCTATCTCCTCCAACAGTGTGGGTTTATGAAACCTCCGCTTCAAGATTGGCTAAGCCAACTTCATGCCCAACGATGGCAGGTATTATGTATCTCAAAGATTTGATCATATGCTTAAATTTCAGATATTTTGATTTCATATATGCAGACATCATACTCCGCCTGATGGTACAACCGCGGTGGCACTTTAAGATTTTTTATGCTGCAGAAAATACTTTGGAAAGTTCATCACCCAAAGGAAGCGCAAGTTGCAGTGGTTATGCACGAAGGCATATTAAGATCAAGAGTATTAGCTAGCCTATTACAAGGCAACATGGTGCCCAAATTAAGATCATTGTTTTTTCAAAGGAGAAGCAGTTTAAACCGGCTTCCGGTTCAAGCTTGGTCACCAGCCTGGCCTGATGGTTGTGGGTCATCCCACGCCGTTCAACTTCAGTTTCTCTACCCAGCGGCTGGAAATCAACAGTTGTCCAGTCGATTCCCATTAATGCTCGAAAGACAGCTTCACCATGGATCAGCAACGACGGCTCAATATCGGGAGCGTAAGTATGTTTACGGATTGGAGGGATAAGATTTTCCGCTTCATGAATTGGTGCAGCTACTCGCTTGTTTTGATTGTCATATTGGGCTTGATAATGAGACAAGTCTGCTTCTTCAACCAATTGACAAGCTAGCGGACGCACCTCCCGGTTTATTGCTCGCAGATCCGCTTCACTAAACTCTGACCCGTCTTCCTTCAAGCTGGGATAGCCCTGAGCCGCTTCTATAGGATCAAAATCCGGCACCCAAGCTTTTGCCCGGATTAAGGCATTGATTGCACCGGTTCGAGCAGCAGATTTCTTCAGCTCTTCAACCCGGGCAGGAAGCACCGACAGTTTCTTCAGAGTGTCCTGAATCAAAGTGGGCGCCGGATTGTTGTGGGATGCAGTACAGATGATCCGCTGTGCACCAGTGTACAGTTGTTCGATCAGCGTGTAGGCGGCTTTCAATTTCTTCCGCACATCTGACCCCAAGTGACCAATGTGTGTCCCTAAAATATCACAAAGGGTTAACAAACCGGCAGCTCTATAAGACGGCCGAATCAATTTAGAAATCAAACTGGCTTACCAAAGATAGTAGCGGTCATGGCATGCATGTGTCACCTTATGCTGGTCAGTTCGTCCACCACCGGTTTTAGTGCAGCCTCGGCGTCTTCTGCTCGTTTGGTTAAAGCGGATTTTTCAGTGGCCCAATCCGCCCGCTCCTTCTTGAAATCCTTCTTAAGCTATTCCATGACGCTTAAGGCGCTGGTCAACTCCTCTTTTGCTTTTGAGGTTTTAGTTTGTTGGGACTTGAGATTTTCTTGGAGATCGGCGATTTGGGTCTCTTTTGTCTTCAGCTCAGCCTGCATACAGACAGTTATATGATTCAGCAAGCAGTGCAAGAATTGAAGCACCAACCACATAACAAGTTATGCACTTGGCGCTTGGGGGCTAATGCCTATTTGATCTTCATATTTCACTTGATTATAAAGTCCCAAGATCAATACAAGTATTCAACTTGGCACTTGGGGGCTAATGGCTATTTGCTCGAATATATTCTGATGCGGCAATCTCAATTACTTAAAGTCCCGATTTAACTACACTAAGTTGAACCGGCCCTTGGGGGCTACATCATCGAATTTCGAAGCATTGGGATTTATATTAGCAAGTCCCGGTTTAACTACACTAAGTTGAACCGGCCCTTGGGGGCTACATCAGCGAATTCCGAAGCATTGGGATTTATATTTGCAAGTCCCGGTTTGGATGCAGATTCTAAACCGGCCCTTGGGGGCTAGGAGAGTTAACAAGATTGAAATATCCAAACAGGAAAAAGTACATGGAAGTTACCTCAAATTTCTCTTTCATCATATTAACCAGACCAGCTTCATAGTCACGGCTGGTGTATAGCCGGTTCAGATAGCCGGAATGGAGATCTTGGGCGTTCAAAGCGGCATAAGTTGTCAGATCAACATTCCATTTTCCCTTGCCAATGGCAGCAAATACTTCCTTGCCAGTGTGTCTGGATAAAGCAACGGGATTGCCTGGCTCTGTGCGACCAATGCCAGTAATAACAACCTCATCATCTTTGGCATCGCCGGTTTGCACTGGGGCAGTTGGCTTATCAGTAGGCTTTGATGGACCGGTGGATTTCTCAATCCGGATGGGGCTTGTGGGCTGGTTGACAGGGCCTGAGGTGTCAATAGGTATTTCTTCAGCAATAAAAACGTCATCCTGCTGTGGTGGATCATTGGGTATGTCTTCATGAATAGCCGCTTCAAGATCTGGGGCTTTACCCGGTTCAGGGACAGCATCTTCCTCGACCGCTTTATCCAGGTGAGCCTTCTTGCTCGGCCTAGGCTTGGCCCTGAAAGGAATAACAAAGTCAAATACAACATATGTTCCAAGGTGATGTACCGGAAAATATTATGATAAGTATAGCTTACCCAAGCACCGTTTTGAGCGGTGGCAGCTGAGTAGCCGATGATTCGCCAGAAGATGAGTGGGAAGTAACCTCATAATTGGAGTCAGATGGATTAAGAGGTTGACGAAAACAGCCCGCTTTAGGACAAGCAGTAACAAGCAAATTAGAGACCTCTGAACGGCGTTTCCGAACCGGACTGTTCGGTAAACCGGCGGAGGTAACTACCTGGCCGCTGTGCCGGGTTGTGCGGCGAGCTTCGTGCTGTTGGGTCTTCATAAGAAATTTGGGATCCAAGTAAGCAAGAGGATGAGAAAATTTAACCTTCCGGTTTGCCTGATGGATTTTTAGTGAAGGCAAAGGATCTGAATCGGAAGAGAGAATAATTACCTCTGCAGCATCAGCATGGCTGGCTTCGGCATCATCCTGACAAATATCATCATCAATAAGGCGCATGAAAAATAAGCCAAGTGAGTCAAGCTCTACCTCAAGGTCCGGATTACCCACATCATCATCAGGGGCCGGATCAGAAGATGCAGTGGTTTTCTTCTTCTGAGCTGTGACACCCAAAAAAAAAAAATTGGCATTGTTTTATTTAAAATTTTGCCAGGAATTAAAACTTTGAAATTTTTGAGCTCCACTTTGATTTTTTTTAAGTTATTTCCTTCCCTGTTATGATGAGTTTCTCCAAAAAGAAAACTTCTCAAAAATGTTGTTGGACTTATTTAAACTCTCAATAAAAACTTTCCTTTTATCAGTATAACTAATTAAATAATTAAGTTGCTTGATCTTTATTTTCTTGAAAATAGTTTTTTTTCCAAGGTTAAATGGCCATTTTTGAACTACAACCATTTGATGGATTCACTTAAAATTTCCACAAAAATTTGGAGATGTCATGTGATGTTTCTAAATCACTTTTATGCAAAAAAATATTTCATTCACTAAATATTTTGAGCCCTACTCTCAATTTTTCTTCTCTGGTCCAGAGTGCAGTTTGCACTACAACCTATTTAAGTATTCATTTAAAACTTCTACCAAAATTAAGGGAGGTCAGTAGGAGCCTATTATTCCACTTTGTGCAAAAATCCAAGGTTGTTCTTTGAAATTATTGAGTGAATCAACCTCATTTCCATTCTGGACCAACTTGAGGATTTGTACAGCAACCACCATTTTAGTTGCTCCTATACCCTTAATTATTTCTCCTACTTGTAGTCCCCCATGTTAAACCCTTAAGTCCAGGAGCATGCACCATTTCACTTTTGGTTCATGGAATAATGCTATTTATTTCCTGTCCAGAAATGTAGTTTTGTAAAACTTGCACTAGCAAGTTTCCCCTTTTGTCCAACTAACCTCACCACTCTCTTTTGCATCTAAAGAGACCCCCATCTGGAGTTTTTGGCCACCCCAAGACCTGCCTAGGTGCATGTGGCATTTTGCCAAACACCTGGAGAGCATGACCAGTTCTGGCATGGTTGTGGCATTGCACTGTGAACTTGCACCTCTGATCAAACCAGCATGTCCACTAGACTACCCATTGCCCCTAACCTCGATCTGGAAAATCCCATCCTCACCTGCGACCTGTAGCATGCCTCGGCATTGTGTCGAACACCTGGTGTGCATGCACTGGACGCGCCCAGAGCGCGCGTATTGCAGCCGCGCGCCCGAGCCGACACGTTGGCCACACGGCTTTGGCCCGCTCTGAAGCACCTCGCCACGCACTCCCCTTCTCACCGCAACACGCCAAGCAGCCTCGCCGCGCCCGACAGGCCAAACACTAGCCGCCGCCGCCGCCCGACAGCCCTGCGCCGTGCAGCGCCGCCCAAGCCACCCCGGCTCGCCACCTGGCCCCTGGAGCAGTGCCCTCTCGTCCACTAGCTCTTGCCGTCATCCCCAGCCACGCCACGTTGCCCTGCAAGCTACAGAGAGGAGGTTCGCCGGAGAGCTTATCCGGCCGCCGCGGAACCGACCTCCATCGCCTATTTAAGGAAGCCCCGAGCGTCTCCGAGCCCTGAGGTAGCCTCACGCCGTCTCACTAGCACCCCCATCGCCACCAATTGGAGGGGAGCAGGTCTTCGTCAACCTCTCCGGTCAGTTCGGCCACCGCCGCCTCCCGGCTCCGTTCGGCGCAACCAGAGCTTCCCCCTCTCCAATCTCTTCACCAGAAGCCTTCTCTGCCTCCCCCGAACACTTTCCCCTACTCCATTTCGATCGAGAACCACCGCCGCCCCGAAACCACTTTTCCCCGTAGCTTCCCTCCGCCGAGGAGCTCGCCGCCGACAGCTCACGCCGTCCCCGCCGACCCAGCGACTACCGGGAGGATCGCCTCAACCTTGCGGATCCATCCCCACCCTCGGGGGCCCGCGAGGAGCATCCAAACGCCGGCGACGATCGCCGGAGCCCCGCTCCGCTCGGGCAAAGGAGGGAGACGACGTGCGGTGACTGGTCAAACCTGACCAGTGGACCAGGCAGGCCCACTGTCAGTGACACCCCGCGCCGTTCGCGTGGTTAAGTGGAGGCGTAAAGCCTCAAGTACGCCTCCTCTGTACCGAAGGCGTATTTCTATCTGAAACGTTTTCTTTTTCTATTTTATTTAAAAACAGATTTTGACCAAATCTTTGACTGGCTATAACTTTTTAAATATAAGTCCAAATGAGTTGATTCTTTTTCCTACCTTCTTCAAATTTGATCTAGTTTATTTTAAGATTTATTAAAAAAATTCAAACAACTTTTTGGTTATGTTTTTGAAATATGTGTTAATTCAAATATAGTTTCAAATAGGATTTTTGGGAGAGAGAAGAAACTTTCAAAAGTTTGGAAAGCACCCTGCCTTTCCACACATTGAAGGCAAGCATTCTGAACCCCGGCATAATAATTTTTGGAGTGATCATTGATGCATTTATAACTCCACCGCATTTCGAAGGACTTGTTATTTCATGTGATATGATCATATGCATGGGTGTTACTGATTTCCATGCTGTTGGTAATGGACACACTTGTGATGATAATCACCCTCATGAGCTTGACATGCATACCGGCAGGAACCCGGGAAAACCTCTGCCTTGGGTAGGTATGAGTTTGTCGCCGGTCTTCGTCGGGACGGTTCTGTCTGGTATGGCATGGTAGGGTGATATGAGTGGTGACTCTGTTTGATGAAATATATTTGTTATACTAATCATGCAGGGAATACTTGAACCTCCTGAGTCGACCGTAGATCAAGTCTTGTTCCAGTAACCCCCATACTTGTTTCGTACTACCACTCGTCTCTACAGCAAGTAGAGTACGGTTCAGTAAGTTGTCAACCTCTTTCTAGCACACACCGTACAGAGAGGCCATGGTGGAAGATACCGGTTGTAACTGGTAGGCAGGCCACCTGGTCCGGGAGCATGGGTGTTTCCGGTTGGGACCGAGAGGGGAGGCCACCCCTTAGAGCGCGCGATATAAATTTGATCCCATGCTACGCGAGGTTGTAGCCTCCCCACTTAGAGTTTGCTTAACAGGTGTCGTGGGTGATTCCAGGCACGTGTGTGATAAGCTGGTGTGTGCAAGTTAGGTGTGTTTTCAACAAAAAGACCGTAGACGGAATTAGTCCCGATGGACTAAAGAAATCCGTTACTCATGGGTAAAGAGTACACCCTCTGCAGAGAATAAACCTATTCGAATAGCCGTGTCCATGGTTAAGGATTACAGTCTGGGATGGGTCAGGTGTCGGTCTTAGTGTCGGTCTTCGGAGGTGAAACGGTTAACCAGAAATGGAATTACTACTCGTGACTTGTGATTATTATTATTATTGACTAACCCGTGATATTATTACCGAGTATCTCTGGGATGGTTCTACCTCCGGGATATTCATTATGATTATTTCTTTTAAAGCCCTTTATGTGGCATCGCTCAGACGCCCGACTGTGGTATTTCTTTTAAAGCCCTTTATGTGGCGTCGCTCAGACGCCCGACTGTGGCATTTCTTTTAAAGCCCTTTATGTGGCGTCGCTCAGACGCCCGACTGTGGCATTTCTTTTAAAGCCCTTTATGTGGCGTCGCTCAGACGCCCGACTATGGCATTTCTTTTAAAGCCCTTTATGTGGCGTCGCTCAGACGCCCGACTGTGGCATTTCTTTTAAAGCCCTTTTATGTGGCGTCGCTCAGACGCCCGACTGTGGCATTACTTGTTATTTGTTTCATAAGTTTTTATACTACCATGTTATTGCAGTTTTAGAAATAACTTGCTTGCACGCATCAGAGTTTCATTCATCTATTGTGACTGACGTCGTGAGCATAAAATATTTTCAGCACATCATGGTTATATTATACCTATGTTCATAATGTTTGCGAGTACATTCAAAGTACTCACTGGCTTGTCCCTGGCTATTGTCTTGGCCAGATTTTCTTGCACGGAGAGGAGTGACGCGATGACAGCCCCGGAACCTAAGCAATGGAGATAGCAGCCTCGCGAAGATAGGAGTTAACCTGGTCAGCTGTTCCTGTGGGAATTGGAGTCCCATAGACACTGATGATCCACAAACCGCTTCTGCCATCAACCACTAGAAACCATTTGTTGTACTCACAGGCCAGAATGGTCTTGTACTGCATATTTTGTATGTTGCTTGGAATTTCTGTATCAAGTTGGAGCCTCATCAGCTAACAGTAATCCTGGGGCTGATGAGCACGACGGTCTTTTCTGGAAATTTATTACCCGGAAAACCCGGTCGCGACAGGCTTGGTATCAGAGCCAGGCTGACCATTGGCTAATCCTGTCTTAGCCAGGTCAATAAACTTAGGCAAACCAACCCACCAGACCTTAACCAAACCCCAGCCAAGCTTCTCGTGCAAGATAGCCACACAGTGACCCAACACTTTTGGCAGTCGGTGCCCAACCTATCAACCTAACCTGTCACTCATGCGCCAGTGACCGGCTCCTAAATAATCTTTTCTCGCAAGCGTGCGAAGGAAGATTCCGTCCCCTTTTCCCTATAAAAAAGGGGCGTGCTAGCCCCAAACCAGCACACATAGTCGCTACCCCAAACCAAGCCACAATGCCTGGACCTATAGTGCACAACAAAACCACAGCAACCAACCTTGGAGGTTTTTCGACCATCCTCGCAAACCTCACCCGTCGTGCCTACGCGTTAGAGGAGCCACCAGAATATGTTGTGTATCAAGGACCCATGAGCGGTGAAGACCGCCAATTCTGGGCCACTGTGCACATTTACGGTAGGAGTCTAGCCCCCGAGCGCCCCTACCGGTTCACCGGAAGAACAACTTCCTTTGAGCCACAAGCCATCCAGCTAGCCGCTCGAGAGGCTATAGTTCATCTCAGGCACTTGTCGCCCAGAGTTAACTGTCGCTCGTTCCACTACTATCCCAGACGTGAAGGGTATGGTAGACCACCCCAAGTCGCCAATGGAGACCACGAGACGGACCCCGCATTGTTGCACCTAGTGCGCTATGTAAGTGCACTAGAGGCACTGTTCGACCAGATCACTATTGATCTAATCGCAGCTCGTGGAGAGTTGGTTCGTCGAGCCCCGGCGAGAGAAGAAAACGAGCCCAACACCGACAACCCAGTCGTGCTGTTTGGACAACCGATCGAGACCCCGAGATCTGCCCCAGCCAGCGGCCAAGGTGCTGCGATAACCCCAGAAGTGCTTCGTCGCATTTTGGGAGCACACTCCAACGGGGTTGTGGCCAACAATCCCCGTGACGGTCATTCTCACTACCCCGACCCTGCAGTTCCTCCGCCATCTCCGACTAATCCCGGCAGAGAGACACGTGGAGAAGCCTCGACATCCACCAGGCACGCCCGTTTAGACATAAACGAGGTAGACTGAGCCGTGTGAGTAGTACCAAGTTTCAATGTATCCTCGCTTTGTAATCATGCGACCACATATATTAACGCAGCCTGTCTTTGTGCCTCTGTTTTAATAATAGCCTTGCCTGTTTGGTCAGCGCATAGCTGCATATTCTTCCGGGCACAACTACCAAAACCAACCCGACGACAACCACAGTAACACGTCTCTTTATGAGATATGTGTATCTCTGACACTGAACCGACCTTTGGAGCTAAGCTGGCGGATTTATTACCCTTCACCACGGTAAAATGATCCAGCTCCATTGCTATATAAAGGCCACCTTGTGACCTTACCCAGCAACCCCCACTTTGTGCACAACACTCACGCTTTATTCTGTCATGCCGAACCCCGGCATTCATCTGAGAACCCCAGATGCAACCCCAGGTAGCTTTGTCAAAATATTGTGGGATTTTACCCGCAGTACCATGGGTTCTACCCAGCCACCCCAGTACGAGCTGTTCAAATCAAGGATCACCCCATCCACCTCGGAATATTGGGCAGCAGTGCACATTCCTCCTGTAGACCCCAACCAAGATCCAATAGAAGTATCCTTCATGGGGAAATCTATGCCAACCCCACACTTGGCCATAGAAGCTGCGGCAAAAGAAGCGATTGCTCGTCTTCGATCCGCAGTACCCTATGCCCGCGAACGAGGATATTATTACTTTCCGAGCCGTGCAGCACCCGGAGAAGTAACATATTTTCCCGGTGGACGGATTGAGAGAGACCCGGTTCTGGCCAACCTTATCCAGTACATCATTGCTCAAGAGCATTTAAACCAGCGAGTGATGGATTATCTCCAGAGCCTCGCAGATTTAAATCCTCAGGTTGCCATCGGCAGACCACTGAGACCCGACACGGAGAGACGCATACATCGACTAGTCAATCCACTGCCCCCGATTGAGGAAGAATGTATTCCTTTACCAGAGACATTTTATCAGGACCCCTCCCAGTTACCATTTTCATTTTAGACGTCACTACTGTATTTGTTCTATGTAGCATATATTTATGTGTGTGACTTATGTGTAATACCCCGAGTTTGTACGGCGAGTCAATTATTTTGGCTTCTGCTCATGTGTGTAGTTTTTGTTGTGGTTTATGCTCCTTTAAATTAACTGTTTTCCTCTCGCAAAATCCCGGAGTGAGATTTCTTTCCCCTGAGTTGCTACACCTGCCCCTTCTCACAACGTGGATTATTTAATTTCACTCAGCACCACGAGCAGACTCACAACCATAATCATTCGGACACATACACTGTTTGCAAAATTTTGCAACGGTGTTACATCCAGATAATCACCCCCTAACAACAGTTAGCACCCGACACACTCCATCTACTCCTCATGATCACCACCACCGCGGAGAGCCAACACCCGAGCCGCAGCATCGCAATACTCGTCGAAGATCATCGCGCACAGGAGCACAGAGAGCCCCAGCAACGTCGCCAGCCCTCCGCATATCAGGATCACAAACCAGTCCGGCATCGCCTCCGCCATTAGAGCCTCGACCGAGCTTCTGTAAGCAGTAGCGGAGAAATAAGGAGGAGGAGAAGTGAAGCCAGGTGTAAGGAGGAAGAGAGAGGCACCCCGGCCGTTTTTATAGCTCGAGCTCGGTGTACGGTGGGCGAGGTCCACCAACGCCGCTCGTCGCCGATCGCCGGTGTTCGGAGTCGAATCCGCGAGCAGTGCCGACAGCGCGCTGGCCCGCGAGGTGAGTGCACGCTGCACCAGCAGCTAGCATGCCACGCACTACCACAGTACGGCCTAGATGCCCTACACACTAGGCGTCGCTGGTGGAGAAAGCGCGCGGGAGAGAGGAGGAAGATAGGTCCAGAGGGAGAAGAAGAGGAGACTGACAGTGGACCCCGGGTCCACCTGTCGGCCAGAGAGAGCACTGTGCTCTCGGGTACGACCAGCGTATATCTAAATTTAGGAGTTGTCCTAAATTTATATCCAGCGTAGAAGTCACCCGTTTTGTCCCGAACCGTAGACTTTTCCGCGCAGCCCCAGTTTTTCACACGGTGGTTTTTCACCACTTATTGCCCTCTCACTGTAGCTACATCTTTATTGCGTAAATATTCTCTTAACACCGCTTTCAGCAAATCTCGAGGACGAGATTTTTCTTAAGGAGGATAGTATTGTGACACCCAAAAAAAAAATTTGGCATTGTTTTATTTAAAATTTTGCCAGGAATTAAAACTTTGAAATTTTTGAGCTCCACTTTGATTTTTTTTAAGTTATTTCCTTCCCTGTTATGATGAGTTTCTCCAAAAAGAAAACTTCTCAAAAATGTTGTTGGACTTATTTAAACTCTCAATAAAAACTTTCCTTTTATCAGTATAACTAATTAAATAATTAAGTTGCTTGATCTTTATTTTCTTGAAAATAGTTTTTTTTCCAAGGTTAAATGGCCATTTTTGAACTACAACCATTTGATGGATTCACTTAAAATTTCCACAAAAATTTGGAGATGTCATGTGATGTTTTTAAATCACTCTTATGCAAAAATATATTTCATTCACTAAATATTTTGAGCCCTACTCTCAATTTTTCTTCTCTGGTCCAGAGTGCAGTTTGCACTACAACCTATTTAAGTATTCATTTAAAACTTCTACCAAAATTAAGGGAGGTCAGTAGGAGCCTATTATTCCACTTTGTGCAAAAATCCAAGGTTGTTCTTTGAAATTATTGAGTGAATCAACCTCATTTCCATTCTGGACCAACTTGAGGATTTGTACAGCAACCACCATTTTAGTTGCTCCTATACCCTTAATTATTTCTCCTACTTGTAGTCCCCCATGTTAAACCCTTAAGTCCAGGAGCATGCACCATTTAGATCACTTTTGGTTCATGGAATAATGCTATTTATTTCCTGTCCAGAAATGTAGTTTTGTAAAACTTGCACTAGCAAGTTTCCCCTTTTGTCCAACTAACCTCACCACTTTCTTTTGCATCTAAAGAGACCCCCATCTGGAGTTTTTGGCCACCCCAAGACCTGCCTAAGTGCATGTGGCATTTTGCCAAACACCTGGAGAGCATGACCAGTTCTGGCATGGTTGTGGCATTGCACTGTGAACTTGCACCTCTGATCAAACCAGCATGTCCACTAGACTACCCATTGCCCCTAACCTCGATCTGGAAAATCCCATCCTCACCTGCGACCTGTAGCATGCCTCGGCATTGTGTCGAACACCTGGTGTGCGTGCACTGGACGCGCCCAGAGCGCGCGTATTGCAGCCGCGCGCCCGAGCCGACACGTTGGCCCCACGGCTTTGGCCCGCTCTGAAGCACCTCGCCACGCACTCCCCTTCTCACCGCAACACGCCAAGCAGCCTCGCCGCGCCCGGCAGGCCAAACACTAGCCGCCGCCGCCGCCCGACAGCCCTGCGCCGTGCAGCGCCGCCCAAGCCACCCCGGCTCGCCACCTGGCCCCTGGAGCAGTGCCCTCTCGTCCACTAGCTCTTGCCGTCATCCCCAGCCACGCCACGTTGCCCTGCAAGCTACAGAGAGGCGGTTCGCCGGAGAGCTTATCCGGCCGCCGCGGAACCGACCTCCATCGCCTATTTAAGGAAGCCCCGAGCGTCTCCGAGCCCTGAGGTAGCCTCACGCCGTCTCACTAGCACCCCCATCGCCACCAATTGGAGGGGAGCAGGTCTTCGTCAACCTCTCCGGTCAGTTCGGCCACCGCCGCCTCCCGGCTCCGTTCGGCACAACCAGAGCTTCCCCCTCTCCAATCTCTTCACCAGAAGCCTTCTCTGCCTCCCCTGAACACTTTCCCCTACTCCATTTCGATCGAGAACCACCGCCGCCCCGAAACCACTTTTCCCCGTAGCTTCCCTCCGCCGAGGAGCTCGCCGCCGACAGCTCACGCCGTCCCCGCCGACCCAGCGACTACTGGGAGGATCGCCTCAACCTTGCGGATCCATCCCCACCCTCGGGGGCCCGCGAGGAGCAGCCAAACGCCGGCGACGATTGCCGGAGCCCCGCTCCGCTCGGGCAAAGGAGGGAGACGACGCGCGGTGACTGGTCAAACCTGACCAGTGGACCAGGCAGGCCCACTATCAGTGACACCCCGCGCCGTCCGCGTGGTTAAGTGGAGGCGTAAAGCCTCAAGCACGCCTCCTCTGTACCGAAGGCGTATTTCTATCTGAAACGTTTTCTTTTTCTATTTTATTTAAAAACAGATTTTGACCAAATCTTTGACTGGCTATAACTTTTTAAATATAAGTCCAAATGAGTTGATTCTTTTTCCTACCTTCTTCAAATTTGATCTATTTTATATTAAGATTTATTAAAAAAAATTCAAACAACTTTTTGGTTATGTTTTTGAAATATGTGTTAATTCAAATATATTTTCAAATAGGATTTTTGGGAGAGAGAAGAAACTTTCAAAAGTTTGGAAAGCACCCTGCCTTTCCACACATTGAAGGCAAGCATTCTGAACCCCGGCATAATAATTTTTGGAGTGATCATTGATGCATTTATAACTCCACCGCATTTCGAAGGACTTGTTATTTCATGTGATATGATCATATGCATGGGTGTTACTGATTTCCATGCTGTTGGTAATGGACACACTTGTGATGATAATCACCCTCATGAGCTTGACATGCATACCGGCAGGAACCCGGGAAAACCTCTGCCTTGGGTAGGTATGAGTTTGTCGCCGGTCTCCGTCGGGACGGTTCTGTCTGGTATGGCATGGTAGGGTGATATGAGTGGTGACTCTGTTTGATGAAATATATTTGTTATACTAATCATGCAGGGAATACTTGAACCTCCTGAGTCGACCGTAGATCAAGTCTTGTTCCAGTAACCCCCATACTTGTTTCGTACTACCACTCGTCTCTACAGCAAGTAGAGTACGGTTCAGTAAGTTGTCAACCTCTTTCTAGCACACACCGTACAGAGAGGCCATGGTGGAAGATACCGGTTGTAACTGGTAGGCAGGCCACCTGGTCCGGGAGCATGGGTGTTTCTGGTTGGGACCGAGAGGGGAGGCCACCCCTTAGAGCGCGCGATATAAATTTGATCCCATGCTACGCGAGGTTGTAGCCTCCCCACTTAGAGTTTGCTTAACAGGTGTCGTGGGTGATTCCAGGCACGTGTGTGATAAGCTGGTGTGTGCAAGTTAGGTGTGTTTTCAACAAAAAGACCGTAGACGGAATTAGTCCCGATGGACTAAAGAAATCCGTTACTCGTGGGTAAAGAGTACACCCTCTGCAGAGAATAAACCTATTCGAATAGCCGTGTCCATGGTTAAGGATTACAGTCTGGGATGGGTCAGGTGTCGGTCTTAGTGTCGGTCTTCGGAGGTGAAACGGTTAACCAGAAATGGAATTACTACTCGTGACTTGTGATTATTATTATTATTGACTAACCCGTGATATTATTACCGAGTATCTCTGGGATGGTTCTACCTCCGGGATATTCATTATGATTATTTCTTTTAAAGCCCTTTATGTGGCGTCGCTCAGACGCCCAACTGTGGTATTTCTTTTAAAGCCCTTTATGTGGCGTCGCTCAGACGCCCGACTGTGGCATTTCTTTTAAAGCCCTTTATGTGGCGTCGCTCAGACGCCCGACTGTGGCATTTCTTTTAAAGCCCTTTATGTGGCGTCGCTCAGACGCCCGACTGTGGCATTTCTTTTAAAGCCCTTTATGTGGCGTCGCTCAGACGCCCGACTGTGGCATTTCTTTTAAAGCCCTTTTATGTGGCGTCGCTCAGACGCCCGACTGTGGCATTACTTGTTATTTGTTTCATAAGTTTTTATACTACCATGTTATTGCAGTTTTAGAAATAACTTGCTTGCACGCATCAGAGTTTCATTCATCTATTGTGACTGACGTCGTGAGCATAAAATATTTTCAGCACATCTTGGTTATATTATACCTGTGTTCATAATGTTTGCGAGTACATTCAAAGTACTCACTGGCTTGTCCCTGGCTATTGTCTTGGCCAGATTTTCTTGCACGGAGAGGAGTGACGCGATGACAGCCCCGGAACCTAAGCAATGGAGATAGCAGCCTCGCGAAGATAGGAGTTAACCTGGTCAGCTGTTCCTGTGGGAATTGGAGTCCCATAGACACTGATGATCCACAAACCACTTCTGCCATCAACCACTAGAAACCATTTGTTGTACTCACAGGCCAGAATGGTCTTGTACTGCATATTTTGTATGTTGCTTGGAATTTCTGTATCAAGTTGGAGCCTCATCAGCTAACAGTAATCCTGGGGCTGATGAGCACGACGGTCTTTTCTGGAAATTTATTACCCGGAAAACCCGGTCGTGACATGAGCAGGCCGTTTCACGACTTTAGTCTTTGGCCGGGTTGGTCATTCCGGTTTGTCTGCTTTTTTTGGCTTCTCCTGTGGAAGTTTCTTGCTCAAAAACGGATCATTACCCTGTTTCAACAGACATTGATATTAAACAATGACCAGATATATCAATAACAGGTTCAGTTAAAAGAAAGATCAAATTCTTACAGCTGGCGGTTTGTTGGTGGCACAGAAGGGAAGCAGGCCGGTTCGAGCACAGCGTGGTCCGGTTTATTCAGCATTTTATTCACAACCTCTGTGATTTCCTGGTCAGTGAGCTGGATGTTAGCATGTTGCAGTGGGTCATCAACACTGCCAGTATACTCGCACATCAAACCGGAGCGCTGACTAAGGGATAGTATGCTCCACGATATCCAACAGCGAACGAGATCAACTCCTGTTAGACCATTGGCCATGAAGGCTCTGAGCTTGGACAGTAGAGGAGCGTATTTGCTTCTCTCCTTGGCAGTCAGCCTTTGCGGAAAGGGGTGTGTATTGCTAAGCCGCTCCGGACGAAAGCCAGGCAAAGGATTTTCACCAGCAGGGGAGGTGTCTTTGCAATAGAACCATGTTTGATTCCACTCTTTGGGGTGGCTGTGCAGTTTGGCGTGAGGGTATGTGACCTCTTTCCTTTTCTGAATCGCCACACCACCCAATTCCGTATTGGAACCGTCAGTAAACTCAGTACGGCGGTTTAGATGGAAGCAGTCTCTGAACAACTCCACTGTGGGCTCCTCTTGAAAGAACACCTCACAGAGCACTTGGAAGTGACACATGTTTGTAACAGAATTGGGGCCAGTGTCTTGTGGGTGGAGTTGAAAATCGGCTAAAACGTCTTGGTAAAATTTAGAACCGGGCGGCTTAAAGCCCCGGGCTAAGTGATCTACGAAAACGACGACTTCTCCTTCTTGAGGTGTGGGAGGGCATTCTTTGCCATGGACCCTCCAATGGATGGTGTCTTTGCTGCCAAAAGTGCCGATCAGGACTAAATTGTTCAGTTGAGTCTCTGTGACGCGAGAAGGAACCCAGTTGCACTCGTATACTTGCTTGGCCATGATGAAATCTACAAGATAGGTGATTCTGGTTCAAGAATGCATTGATTAAAGTACACTGGTATGTACAATGTTAAACCGGAGACAGCTCTATCTAAACTGGAGTTTTATGAAGCAACAACATCTGGTGGTTCAACAAGGGGACTAATGATATATACCGGCTTGGCAATTTTTCTACAAAGTTAAACCGCCGGATCTAAGCATTGAAACAATTGAGATTGCGGATGGGTAAGTGTACAGAAACAGATTTCACAAGATTTCTCTACGGCGACAGATTTGAAGCAAGTTCAGAAAAGAAGGAAAATATTCAAGGTTTAAAAAAGAACAATACTGAACCAATGGGCAGAGATACGGGTAGATCTATGGTCTTGGGGCATGTAAGTGAAGGCGGATGCTAAAAACTACCGCTACACAGAGCAAAGGTTCATAGGTTCGTCTAAGATCTATCATATGAGTACGAAGCAGACGATGAACACTAAAGAACTTGGAAACCCTAGAACAGATCTATGGAGGAAAAAGTGAAGAACTCACCGGAGCCGAGGAAGAAGCAGAAGGTCACCGCGATGTTCTGGTACAATCAGGGTGATGCAGCGGCCAAGGTTGGAGCATAGGTCGTCGACGGCGGCGGAGCTCCAAGGCTGGACGACGCGGGGAAGACGAAGTAGAAGGGCACGAAGGGGAAAAAGAAATGACCCTTCGGTCCTATTTATAAGGCAAGGGACATGCGTCAGGCGTGAAAATCAAGGGACCGTGGGTTTGGAAACGAAGCTGTCGCCTCGATTGTCGCAGACCCATTAAACAAAAAAGGTATCATGGATAAGTTTCTTTATAACAGGTGACGTCATGCCGGTTTACAACGACCAGAGAAGATGGCATCACGGCGGTTCAACAAACTACAAGAAGATGTTGAAGATGAAGAATTTTGCTAAGGATTGACATGAACCTGTTCAAATCAATCTGGGGCCTAATGTTGGGGATATCACTACTGGGCGTAAACCGGCCTATCTAGACCGGGTTAACTTCGTTAGTAGTTAACTATGTTAAAGCCCAAGAAGGCAGATGAGGGCTCAAGGCCCATAGTCAGTTCAAGGCCTGTAGCCATAAACCGGCGTTGGTATGTAACTTGTATTGTAAGTTAGGAATAAGTAGAGACCAAACCAGACACATCTATGAGCCGGTATTGGGACTCTTTGAACCGACGGGCGTCACCCGTGTATATAAGGGGACGACCCGGCGGCGGTTCAGGGACAACAGACAACAACTCGAGACATAGGCGAAGCTTGTTTGCTCCCTAGTCATCGAAACCCCATCAATTCCATCACAACTAGACGTAGGCTTTTACCTTCATCGAAGGGGACGAACTAGTATAAACTCTCTTGCGTCCCTGTGTCCGCTTTAACCCCTTCAAGCTAACCCGTTGCGATGGCTCCACGACTAAGTCCTTTCACGAGGACATCTGCCGTGACAAAACCACGACACGGAGAATCAAAGGATGACAATTACATATCTCTCTCCGAAGACGAGGTGAGCCTCGGCGATGAAGAATTTATCGTGCCTGAGGATCCCGTCGAACAGGAGCGCTTTAAGCGCCGGCTTATTGCCACAGCAAAAAGCCTGAAGAAAAAGCAACAACAGCTTCAAACTAAGCAAGATCTGCTAGAGGATAGATGGACTGAGGTCCTGGCAGCCGAGGAACACGAACTCGAGCGCCCAATCAAAAGTTTCCCAAAGTGCAGGTTGCTACCCCAACTTGAAGAGGAAGCATTAAAGCCCGCGCTTCCAGCGTATGATGCGGCAAACCGGCCACCTCATGGCCGGGACAAAGTGGCATACAAGCCCGAAGTCAAGCCCGCACCCCGTTGCCAGTCAAACAAAAATAGCAAGGCTCGGGGTAACACACAGGACCTGCGAGACGTATTGGAAAACAAAGCAGGACACAAAAGGTCGATCTTCGGATCACGAGGGCGCGCCCCAACACATGACGATGACCGTCATGCCGGATATACCAAAAGCAAATCCGGCCGGGCCGAACACAGTAGACAAGACTTGTACAAACTGCGTCGTGACATAGCCTGGCACAGAGGCGCCGCACACCCCCTATGCTTCCCTGATGAATTCCCAGAAGGGTTTAAACCCGTGAACATTGAATCATACGATGGTACTACTAACCCCGCGGTATGGATCGAGGATTTCTTCCTCCACATTCACATGGCCGACGGGGATGATCTACACGCCATCAAGTATCTGCCGTTGAAACTCAAAGGACCGGCTCGGCATTGGCTGAATAGCTTGCCAGCAAACTCCATCGGAAGTTGGGAGAACCTGGAAGATGCATTCCTGGATAACTTCTAGGGCACATATATGCGACCACCGGATGCTGATGATTTGAGTCACATAACACAACAGCCCGGAGAGTCAGCCAGGAAATTCTGGACCCGGTTCCTAACCAAAAAGAACCAAATTATGGACCGCCCGGATGCCGAAGCCCTAGCGGCCATTAAACATAACATCCGTGACGAGTGGCTCGTCTGACATCTTGGCCAAGAGAAGCCAAAGTCCATGGCAGCCCTCACGACACTCATGACCCGCTTCTACGCGAGCGAGGATAGCTGGTTGGCTCATAGCAACAACACAACAAGCAACACTGGCAAATCAGAGGCCAGATATAGCAACGGCAAACCCTGATGGAACAAACACAAACGCCGCAAACATGGTGAAAGCGCCGAAGACACGACAATCAATGCCGGATTTAATAGTTCTAAGTCCGGTCAGCGGACAGGGCCACTCAGAAATGACAATTTGGGTCCGTCCAGTTTGGACGGCATACTCGACCGTCCATACCAAATTCATGGCAAACCAGGAACACCAACCAATCGTACCAACAGAGAATGTTGGGTCTTCAAACAAGCTGGTATGTTAGGCGCCAAAAACAAAGATAAGGGGCCTCAAAGCGATGACAGCGACGAGGAGTCTAGATCACCGAATAGAGGAGGACAAAAGAAATCTCTCCAGCAAATCCAAATGGTGAATATGGTAAACGCCACCCACACTCCCAACCCGGACCGGATGCACACCTTTAGGGATGTCGACCTAACGAAACCAGTCAGCCCGCAATACAAACTAGGGCCGATCACCTTCAACCAAATGGATCGTCCGGTCAACACCACTCACGGCAATCCAGCCGCACTAGTCCTCGACCCAATAATTGACGGGTTCCACCTCACACGAGTCCTTATGGACGGAGGCAGCAGTCTAAATCTGCTTGACCATGACACAGTGTGCAAGATAGGCATCGATCATTCGATGATCAAACCCACTAAAGCTACCTTTAGAGGTATTATACCAGGTGTGGGGGCCAGCTGTACCGGCTCCATTGCCCTCGAGGTAGTCTTCGAATCACCAGGAAATTACCACCCCAAAGAGTTAATCTTCGACATCGTCCCCTTTTGCAGTGATTATCAGGCACTGCTCGGGCGAACTGCGTTCGCCCGATTCAACGCGGTGCCACATTATTCCTACCGTAAACTCAAGATGCCCGGTCCGTGCGGCGTCGTCACGGTTAATGGCGAGGCCAAACTCTCCCTCGGTACCATAGAGTACGCCACCGCTTTAAATAGTAGAAGCAATGGAGGTCACCTTTCAGTCAAATCTTGAGTCGACGGCCAAACCCCCGGACACATTCAAAGTAGTCCGAAGTACTTCATGATAGGATAGCCCGGCTCGCCCAGGGCTCGACTAAACATTCTGGCGAAGTCCAGAACATGCCACATATCACGGCTCAACCGCTCTCCGGCACACAAATATTTCTTACATTTCCTTTGCAGGCTCACCTTTGCGCAGACTGGGACTGGTGACATGGTAACAGCTCGAACGCACCAGGGAATCTTTAGATATTCCTCGCGACGTCCATCCGACTACACTCTGGATCTGCACACAGCTTCTTCCTCCCTGGTCCCAGCAGGTTCCACAGTCATATTCCCCTTTTTTTATCACATTACCTATACTCATACGCATCGATGTATCACTCAAATACAACATGTGGATTCATATGACACTTATTTGCTATTATTTCTCATTGAAACTCTTTTGTTAAGTGGCATCCGTACACCGCAAGGAATATCTAAAGATTCCCTGGTGCTTTGTTTTACCCATAATACGGCAATAATGTCCGAACACCTTCACAGAAGTTCGGCACCCCGAACTTATAGCATTATATGCACCAGCTCCAAATCAGGTCTTGGGTCAAATGTTGGGTTTGCCCGGCTCCCATGTTTTGCTGCCTTATGTTCCGCTATATCGGCTAAGGCGGCACAGGGAGAACTACTGCGATTGTGTCCCGGTTCTTCTGGACAAGCACCTCAGTAGAGAAAGCCGAAAACTGACTGTCATGATACGGCGAGAGCTGGTCAGCTATTCGAGAGGTTGTCAAATCTTTAAGGATTTCTCCCGCATAATGCCATAACCAGTGCAGCGTGCGATGGATCGGTTCTTCTTCTGATTAGGTGCCTATAGGGCCCCTCATGCGGTCTTCCGAACACCAGGGGCTGCGCCTACCTTCCTAATGCTCATATGGCTAAGTGAGAATGATAAAGCCCTATAGTCCGATTGCCTGGTTCGCTGTGCTGAACACCTCCTTCAAAGGACCCAACACTGGGGTAAAGAGTGATCAGGTTTATCCCGAACACCCCGTATTTCTTACGAGGGGGGCAGAAGCCGACGACTGGCCAATTCTCAGGTTTAATATGTAAAACAGCCGCGCAGGAGGGTAAACTTTTATAACAGACAATAAATAATAGAAATGACCTTGTTCACACATTACAAAGGACAACATGACTATATTCATGGAAATACAATGTCCTTGGTGCATTGCTCCGCCGCAAGGCAGGATCCTTTCAGGACACTTTCATAATACAATTCGGGCTTGCGGTGCTCCTTTCCCTCTGGCGGTCCCTCGGTCATCAGCTTTTCAGCATCCATCTTCCCCTCAGTGCACCTTTGCACGGGCAAAGGGCATTTGTGCACCTTCTATGCAGACCGACCGCTTGATGACGTCAAGTCGAGGGCGGGCACTAACAAGTCACTTCACGAGCCCGAAGTAGCTACCTGGAATCATCTCGGTGGGCCATAGCCGGATAATCAAATCCTTCATGGCTAGTTCAGCCGCCTTATGCAGTTCGATCAGCTGTTTCAGTTGATCGGTAAAAGGCACCGGATAATTCAGTGCCAGATACTGCGACCAGAAGAGCTTATCCACAGTCTTCCCCTCTTCGGCTTGGTAGAATTGGGCGGCATCATATATGATGCGAGGAAGTTCCGCAAATACTCCTGGAGAAATCCAAACTTAAAATTATAAAATATAATTTTCTCCTCAAATACTTGCTTTACATGGAAGAAGGCCTTACCTGCCGTCATCTCCCTCGCCTCTTGGATCTCCTGCAGGGCGTCTTGGGTTTCCCCATGGGCATCACACATAGCCTAATGATCCTTGGTGAGTTCGGATTCTTTCTCCGTTAAACTCTGCTCTAGGGTCTCGCATTTTTTCATGGCCTCTTGGAGCTCTCGCTTAGCTTCCACAACCTTGGCCTCGTGCTTCTCACGAAGAGCCTGCTCTGCGGCTGCCTTTTCCTCGGCCTCGGCAACAGCCTTGTTCAGAGCCTCGACTTTGGTCACCACCCCTGGCGCAAATCATGACACATATTCTATCATACTGAAAATTCGTTCGCACTGAACGCAAACAAGATTTGTGCATACCTTTTCGATCTTCCAACTGCCTTTTCAACAGGCCAAGCTCCGCTTCGGCCCGTTCCAGACTTTGATTCAGCCCGTAAACCTCCGTGGTATGAGCGGCAGTAGCCGCTACAGACGCCTATTTACAAAAGAAGAGAGATAGATGTCATCAAATGAGTCTTCCTGTGAAAAATATATTTGATCCTCTATCCGATTCTTTCGTTCACCGGACAGTGTATCAGGGGCTACTATCCATACTATGACACTCTTCGAAACTATATAAAACATACCTCAAAACCTCTTATAAGGTCGATACAGGCTTCATTCAGTCCATTCTAAGCAGACTGGATCTTCTCAATCACCGCAGCCATAAGGGCACGGTGTTCATCGACGATGGAGGCGCTCTTCAGCGCCGCCAATAAAGCACCCGGCGCCTCTGGTTGGACAGAGGTCGCCGGTGGAATAGGGACGCCCTCTCCAGCCGAGGAAGGCCGCCTGCTTGATTCCGGAACCGTATTGGTCTCCGAAACTGTGTCCGGCTGGGGGCCGAATTCAAGATGGTCCCCGCCATCGACTCCTATGGGGATCTTCTCCCCCATGTCTCCGGCCCCCGAAGTTTGACCTCCAGGCGCCGCCTTCACAATTTTCTCCGCCCCTCCTTGGACGGAGTCCTTCTGGGACGAAGCCTCCATGTTGATCCCATGTATGGGGGAGAGGCCTTCGGAGACGTCCCGCTCTCCATAGCATCCGAGCTCAGCAAATCCTCAGACGAGGATTGTTCGGAACGGGACCCTGTCGGACTACAAAAAATATGGCTCAGGTTAAAATACTATGCCATGATGGGTCCAGACACATGAATGTGTTCGGATTTTATATACTTACGAGTTCACTAGGGGCTGGGCCCTAGGATCCCATGCCGGGATGCTATCGGCGACGGCAGTGAACTCTTCCGGAAGAAGAGTTTTTTTTCCTTTTAGGCGACTCGGCCTCCAAGTGTACGGAGGCCGTCCTCTTCTTTCTTCCCCTGCTGGGGATTCGTCTTCCTCCTCCTCGTCCTCTTTGGAGGCGGGTTGGGCACGGTGACGAAGGCCGCCCCTGGTCTTTTTGGCCACCTTTTCGGTCTTCTTCTCCGGCACCTTGTAAGGCGCCGGGTCCAACATCTTCATCAGAAGTGGGTCAGCCGGTTCTTCGGGCAGCGGAGCCGGACACTGGATCCGCCCCGCCTTCTTAGTCCAGTCCTAGGAGAGTTGTGTAAAACACATTAAGAATTTCCCTTGAGTTATGCGAATAAAACGTATGGTAACTTAACGAGCTTGCAGGGCGGGACAGTTGGTACCCGCGGTCCTCGGCCGAGTCTGGCCATGATTTGCCGAGCTTAAAAAGCACCTTCCAGATGTCTTCGTGCGAGGAGCCAAAGAGCTCTCGCAGGGTCTGGTGCTTGGCCGAATCGAATTCCCATAGATTGCAAGTCCGGTGTTGACAAGGTAGCATCCGACAGACTAACATCACCTGGACTACATTGACAAGTTCGATATTCTTGTCTTCCATATCCTTGACGCGTGTCTGCAGCGCCAACAGTTTGTCGGACGAAATCCAGTCTAGGCCCTTCTTAAGCCAGGACGTGAGCCACAGAGGGGCTCCAGATCGGAACTCGAGAGCAGTGGCCCACTTCGCGCCGCGCGGCTCGGTAATGTAAAACCACTCCTGTTGCCATTCCCTGACGGAATCATTGAAGGTACCTGTTGGCCATGTGACGTTGGGCATCTTGCTCACCATAGCGCCCCCGCACTCAGCGTGCTCACCTCCCACTACCTTGGGCTTCACATTAAAGATCTTCAGCCATAAGCCGAAGTGTGGCGGAATGTGGAGAAAAGCCTCGCACACGACAATGAATGTCGAGATGTTGAGGAAGGAATTGAGGGATAGATCATGAAAATCGATCCCGTAATAATACGTGATGTCGCGAACAAATGGGTGGAGGGGAAACCCTAGCCCGCGGATAAAATGAGGGAGGAATACGACCCTTTCATGGGGTTCTGGGGTAGGGACGATCTGTCCCGCCGTCGGGAGACGGTGGCCGATTTTCTGGGCTAGATACCCGACCTCCCAAAGTTTCTTGATGTCCTTCTTCTAGACGGTAGAGGCTATCCACTTGCCTCCCACTCCGGACATATTTGGAATGGTTCTTCGGAGAAAATGCGAACTTGGGCACTGGAGCTCGAGTGCGCAAGAATGGATGGGCAGGAGAGAAGAAGGCATGGGTAAAAAGGTGGAACCCTTACCCCTTTATAAGGGCGGAAGAAACTATGCGGCTCCCCACCTGCCTGGTAAATTCTCTTATTCCCCAAGCAACGTGATTAATGGCGCGGTTGGGTTACCCACACCCGTATTGATGAGAATCCCGTGATAAGGGGACGCGATCTCTGCTTCGACAAGACGTGCCAAGAAAACTGCCTCGCAATATGTGCAGTAGCTGGTTGAGAAAAACAATTCAAATAATAACCGGGGCCATCGTGTGATGTCACGTTATGAAAAGTTGTCAACAGATTAGATTTGTGGAAATATTATACTATCTACGGTGGTATGTAGAATTTGTTTTGCAGAGCCGGACACTATCCTTGTGTTCAAAATCTTCTATGGAGTATTCGGGGGAGGAACCCGCCTTGCAGTGCCGAAGACAATCTGCGTGCCGGACTCGTCGTCATTGAAGCCTGGTTCAGGGGCTACTGAGGGAGTCCTGGATTAGGGGGTCCTCGGACAGCCGGACTATATACTTTGGCCGGACTGTTGGACTATGAAGATACAAGATTGAAGACTTCGTCCCGTGTCTGGATGGGACTCTCCTTTGCGTGGAAGGCAAGCTTGGCAATTCGGATATGTAGATCTCCTCCCTTGTAACTGACTTTGTGTAACCCTAGCTCCCTCCGGTATCTATATAAACTGGAGGGTTTAGTCCGTAGGACAACAACAATCATACAATAGGCTAGCTTCTAGGGTTTGGCCTCTCCGATCTCGTGGTAGATCAACTCTTGTAATACTCATATCATCAAGATCAATCAAGAAGGAAGTAGGGTATTACCTCCACCGAGAGGGCCCGAACCTGGGTAAACATCGTGTCCCCCGCCTCTTGTTACCATCCGCCTTAGACGTAAAGTTCGGGACCCCCTACCCGAAATCTGCCGGTTTTGACACCGACAGCCGCCTTGCGCCTTCCCCTTCTTTCCTCTCCCTCTCTCCCTCACCCTCTCTCTCTCCCGCAGGTACTCAACCACCGCCATGGCGCTGCCCCGTCCACCTCCTGACACCGGCCATGTGGAGCCCAGCGCCTCGCCCGTCGCCGGATCTGGGAACCCCGCACCCGGATCCACCCATCCCCGTCGTTCCTTGGCCTCTGCTCACTCCGGCCGCCGTCCGTTCAACTCCGGCGAGCTCCTGCTGCATCGGCCTTGCCTTTGCTTCGAGACGACGATTGCCCCAGCGCCTGTTGATAAGTCTTCAACGTATCTATAATTTTTGATTGCTCCATGCCCTAGCGCCCGTTGATAAGTCTCCAACATATCTGTAATTTTTGAACGCGATAGGGGCAGCAAGGCACGTATTGTATTGTTGCCATCGAGGATAACAAGATGGTTTTTTTATCATATTGCATGAATTTATCCCTCTACATCATGTCATCTTGCTTAAAGCGTTACTCTGTTCTTATGAACTTAATACTCTAGGTGCATGCTGGATAGCAGTCGATGTGTGGAGTAATAGTAGTGGATGCAGGCAGGAGTCGGTCTACTTGTCTCGGACGTGATGCCTATATACATGATAATACCTAGATATTCTAATAACTATGCTCAATTCTGTCAATTGCTCAACAGTAATTTGTTCACCCACCATAAAATACTTATGCTCTTGAGAGAAGCCACTAGTGAAACCTATGGCCCCCAGGTCTATCTTCCATCATATTAATCTTCCAACACTTAGTTATTTTCATTGCCTTTTATTTTACATTGCATCTTTATCATAAAAATATCAAAAATATTATCTTATCATATCTATGAGATCTCACTCTCGTAAGTGACCGTGTTGGGATTGACAACCCCTTATCGCGTTGGTTGCGAGGATTTATTTGTTTTGTGTAGGTGCAAGGGACTCGCGCGTAGCCTCCTACTGGATTGATACCTTGGTTCTAAAAAACTGAGGGAAATACTTACGCTACTTTGCTGCATCACCCTTTCCTCTTCAAGGGAAAACTGACGCAGCGCTCAAGAGGTAGCACCCGTCGACCGCCCGCACGCACGTGGGCTGGCCCATCGCTCCAGTTTGGCCCATGGTGAGGCCAACCCCAGCGCTGCATGGCCTGCTTCCCCTCCAACCGGGCTGAAGCCCATGGGTGAGCTGCCCCAACGCCTGCTCTGTTCGGCCCCTGTTTCAGTTTCGGCCCGAGACTTGTTTTTTTCCGCAGAATGTTTTAGTTAATTTCCAGGGATTTGCAGTTTTGCAGAATAGTCCCTAAACTTGATGCTTATAATAACTTAATAACCGTGCATCCGTTTAAATGTTTTATATATAAAAATGCTTAGAATTTTATGTAGATTAATAATTTTCCACTTTCATCCATGTTTAAAATGTTGAAACTTGCTGTTAGTTCATTTTGCTCCTATGCCATGTTAAAATGTTTTATTTCATAACTAATTAACCGTAGCTCGGTTTTAAATAAACTTTATATGTAAATGGGGTAGAAAAATGCCTAGTTTATCATGGTGGCATCACTTTGCATGTTTAACAACTCTAAAATATGGTTTAGGGCAGAACAGTACTAACTCTAAAATATTCACATGAGGATTTTTCCGGACTTTTTGCTTGTTGTTCCGGCCTCATTTAAACTTGCCTAGATAGGTAGTTTTCATTTGCCTCACCTCTTGCGATGTTTAACAACATTTAATATTGTTGGGTACCTAAACGGGAGAGAACTAAATAATTGTTGTGGTGTTTCGTCAATATGCAACTTTGCATATTGAGCTCCACTTAACTTGTGGTGTTGTTTGTTGCACTTTGACATGCCATGCCTCATTAAATCAGACATGCATCATACTTGGTTGTGCATCAAGCCATGCTCATGTGATGGTTGTTTACTACGTCGTTTGCTTCTTTCCGGTGTTGCTTCTTTGGGTTAATTTCGATAACGTCGCGTTTGTGAGGATTTGTTCGACTTCATCCATTTGCCTTCTTCATGGACTCGTTCTCTTCCTTGCAGGATCTCAGGCAAGATGACCATACCCTCGAAATCACTTCTATCTTTGCTTGCTAGTTGCTCGATCTATTGCTATGCCGCGATACCTACCACTTGCTTTATCATGCCTCCCATATTGCCATGTCAAGCCTCTAACCCACTGACGGTGTCCTCGACTAGGGTTACTCACCACGCTGTCTCCCGGTCAGTTAGATTTGGCCGAGGACCCCCATGGTCGTATACTCATGGGCCAGTTCGGATAGCTGCCGCATACAAGGAAGATTCCACAAGACTTGGTGGTCAAGACAAGGACTCCTCCCCCACTGGCGTATTCGGCTAGGACTCTTGTTATCCTAGGCCTCTGGTGCATTATATAAACCAGGGTCAGGCTAGTCGATAGAGATAACAACAATCATACCATAGGCTAGCTTCTAGGGTTTAGCCTCTCCGATCTCGTGGTAGATCAACTCTTGTAATACTCATATCATCAAGATCAATCAAGCAGGAAGTAGGGTATTACCTCCTTCGCGAGGGCCCGAACCTAGGTAAACATTGTGTCGCCCGCCTCCTGTTACCATCCGCGTTGGACGCACAGTTCGGGATCCCCCACCCGAGATCCGCCGGTTTTGACACCGAGATCCGCAAGCAGGGTTGGCTGGCTCCTGTGTTTACCCCTACGTTCCCGATTGTTCGGCTAGGGAGTAAAGGGAGCACCTCTGCGATTGTCATGATCGGGTCATCCGAGCTCTGACCTTAGACTGGGTGAAGCCGAAATCTAGTGCTCTTATTGTTTTCAATCATGGTCGGCACACAACGGAACTCATGAGTACAAAAAATCTATTGCACAAGTCTCATAGTAATAATGAGCACCGAAGAAAGGTATCGGTGGGGGTACTATTTTCTTCAAAGATGCTTCTTACACTTCGTCAGTAATATAGCATAAGTTCCCTAAGCACGCTTTGTCTGTTACAGCCTTATGGCCTGATTGCCTGGTCATCGGAAACACCGTCGATACACTCGACAGGTGGAGTACATGACACTTTTTGGCCCTTGGCCAAAGAGGGAGAAGTCGACGGTCGGTTAAGACGTGTTTAAAGTTCGGGTGAACACAGATATTATATAAGTACTTCGGTACATACAATCATTATACATAAAATTCTTTTACCCAAGTCAGTTGGGGGATCTTAAAATTTATATGAGTTGTTTTATAGTAAATGTGTTTTCTTCTTGGTCATTGCAAAGTCTTTTTCTACCACTCCTTTTTCAACTCGAGTTTATGGTCAATAGCCGGATAATTTGTCTTCTCTCTGAAAGCCGCTTGAGTTTAGTTTGCTAAACTGACCTCGGAGAAGTACTCCGCCTTTGGGATAAGGAGATAGAAGCTGTAGGCCGACCCGCGTGAAGTCTTGAGATCAGACGTGTCATGTTAAAGCACGACAGAAGCATAATTTTTTTTTCCAATTTTCGGATTGGCACCGGACACTTGATCTTGTTCGGACGTCAAGTTTTTACTGACGTTTTTTTGGTTTTCCAAGCTTATGGCACTTTCAAACTAATTGTGTGTTTTCAGCACAAGTCTCGCAGTGCAACACCGGACACCTTTAGAGATTCGGCAAAAACATTCTCGGATATTGCTATATATGCATCGGTTTCGAATTGTGTCTTCGGTCAATAGCTGGGTTGCCTGGCTCCTGCGCGTGCCTCCTATGTTCCGCTTTGTTCGGCTAGGTGTGCAAAGGGAGAACCACTGCGATTGTGCTTCCAGCTCACATGGTTAAGCACCTTAGTAGAGAAAGCCAAAAACTAACTGTCACAATAAGCGTAAACTGGTCAGTGATCCGATGACTGTGTTAAATGACGGGCCATTCATAACATTGGCCGAAGTGTTTACGGCTTGACCTCGACTGTCGCCGAACACTACCGGGGGCTAGTAACTGGCCTCCCAAACTAAATCCTCAATATTTTGCTCTTACATTAGAGCTAAGGTTTCATGATCATGCTTAGCATGACAACCCAAAGAAAGGAACCGATAGCGGGACTATTTTCTTTGGAAGACATTTCTTATGTTAAACAGTAATATAACATATCTCTGTGCGTACCTTTGTTTATAAAACTGTATGGCCAGATTGCCTTGTTTGTCATAAATCTTTGCCCTCATAAAGGCTTTATAAAGTAGGACAAACACTCCTCGACTACTGGCCGAGGAGGTGGAAGCCGATGGTCAGTCAACAAGGTTTTGTACAATGCGGATCCGAGCATTAATGATGTAACGTCCTTGGATACATAGAGTCATTAGACATAATTTGTGATTTTACTATGGATATCCATCCTTAATTCGGCCACCCGTGCCCGCATTAAGGCTCGGGGGCTACTGGGCTTCCCACTCATTATTTATAAATATTAAAGGGGCACATCGATCCCCTGATCTGGTGTTGCCACCCGACCAGTGTCCCGGGGGCTACTGCATTGGCAATCCAGTGCAGAAAATTTAAGTGCAATATAGCTTTGGAGGAGATTATGATCCTCAGGATTGGCCGGCCGCACCCAACCTGAGTCTCGAGGACTTTGCGCACCGCTTTTTTTGTCCCGAACTATTCCGCCAAGCTAGGAGTTGATCCTCAGGCCGATTTTGCAAATCAACCTGAGTCTCAGCGGCTACTGGGATCAGCAGTCTTATGTCATCCTTCAGGTGCATCTCGAGTTTTAGACCGATACACACTTTGAGGGCTACTTGCTATATATCTCGGCAGAGAATAAATTGCACCAATAAAAAATACTGACAAAAAATCGGCCCACAGTCGGGGTGGTGCACCACCTTGGAAGCATTCCGGCATAAAACTCGGGCGCTAGTGGCTGGCTCCATAGAGGGCATTTCCGGCATTAAGCTCGGCTAAACTCCTTCAACTTTTTTGAACCAAGGTGATTTATGATACCTCGGATATAGTCCGGCGTTGGAGCTCGGATACAGTCCGGCGTTGGAGCTTGGATATAGTCCAACATTGGAGCTCGGATACATTCCAGCGTTGGAGCTCGGAAGCGGTCTCACGTTGGTGCTCGGCTGCAAAAGATACCTCGAATGCAGTCCGGCGTTGGAGCTCGGACGCAAGAGGGCGCTGCCGCCCGGGAACAACTTCAAACCCGATGCCTGGCATAAAAATAACAAGGCATTGATAAAGGCCGAAAACTTAAAGGGGCTCCTCGGATACCCGACGTATAAACTCTTCGGATGCACGTTGGTGATCCTCAAGATCAAAGAAGATTTGTTGAACCAGTTTTCAAGACCGACGACCGAAGATGAAGAGCAATTCAGAAGAATCGAGGAGCGTCCCCAACTTGAAGACCAGTTCAGGGGGCTACTAACGGTATCCTGGACTAGGGGTACTCACCATGCCGTCTCCCGGTCAGTTAGATTGGGCCGAGGACCCCCATGGCCGTATACTCATGGGCTAGTTCGGACAGCTGCCGCATACATGGAAGATTCCACAAGACTTGGTGGCCAAGACAAGGACTCCTCCCCCACCAGCGTATTCGGCTAGGACTCTTGTTATCCTATGCCTTTGGTGCATTATATAAACCAGGGTCAGGCTAGTCGACAGAGATAACAACAATCATACCATAGGCTAGCTTCTAGGGTTTAGCCTCTCCGATCTCGTGGTAGTCAACTCTTGTAATACTCATATCATCAAGATCAATCAAGCAGGAAGTATGGTATTACCTCCATCACGACGGCCCGAACTTGGGTAAACATTGTGTCCCCTGCCTCCTATTACCATCCGCCTTAGACGCATAGTTCGGAACCCCCTACCCAAGATCCGCCGGTTTTGACATCGACACCCACCTTTCCTAGCAAACCATTGTTTGGCTATGTTACCGCTTTGCTCAGCCCCTCTTATAGCGTTGCTAGTTGTAGGTGAAGTTGAAGTTTGTTCCATGTTGAAACATGGATATGTCGAGATATCACAATATCTATTATTTTAATTAATGGATCTATATACTTGGTAAAGGGTGGAAGGCTCGGCCTTATGCCTGGTGCTTTGTTCCACTCTTGCCGCCCTAGTTTCCATCATACCAGTGTTATGTTCCTTGATTTTGCGTTCCTTACACGGTTGGGTGTTATGGGGACCCCTTGACAATTCGCTTTGAATAAAACTCCTCCAGCAAGGCCCAACCTTGGTTTTACCATTTGCCTCACCACCACCTACTTTTCCCTTGGGAGTCACGCTCCCGAGGGTCATCTTTATTTTAACCCCCTCTCCCCGGGCCAGTGCTTGTCTAAGTGTTGGTCTGTACCGAGCTGCCTGCGGGGCCACCTCAGGGAAACTTGAGGTTTGGTTTTACTCGTAGCTAGTCTCATCCGGTGTTGCCCTTAGAACGAGATACGTGCGACTCCTATTGGGATTGTCGGCACATCGGGCGGCTTTGCTGGTCTTGTTTTACCATTGTCGAAATGTCTTGTAACCGGGATTCCGAGTCTGATCGGGTCTTCCTGGGAGATGAAATATCCTTCATTGACCGTGAGAGCTTGTGATGGGCTAAGTTGGGACACCCTGCAGGGTTTGAACTTTCTAAAGCCGTTCCCGGAGTTATGGGAAGATGGGAATTTGGTAATGTCCGGTTGTAGAGAACTTGACACTTAACTTAATTGAAATGCATCAACCGCGTGTGTAGCCGTGATGGTCTCTTTTCGGCGGAGTCCAGGAAGTGAACACAGTTTTGGAGTTATGCTTGAACGTAAGTAGTTTCAGGATCACTTCTTGATCACTTCTAGTTCACGACCGTTGTGTTGCTTCTCTTCTCGCTCTTATTTGCGTATGTTAGCCACCATATATGCTTAGTGCTTGCTGCAGATCCAGCTCACTACCCTTTCCTACCCATAAGCTTAAATAGTCTTGATCTCGCGGGTGTGAGATTGCTGAGTCCTCGTGACTCACAGATACTTCCAAACAGTTGCAGCTGCCGATGATGCCAGTGCAGGTGTCGCAAGACAGCTCAAGTGGGAGCTCGATGAAGATCGTGTTCATTGTGTTGTTTTGTTTCCTGTTGATCAGTAGTGGAGCCCAGTTGGGACGATAGGGGATCTAGCAATTGGAGTTGTCTTCTTTTATTTTGGTTCTGTAGTCGGACCTTGATTGTATTCTGGATGATGTATGTTTAACTTGTATTTGTGTGAAGTGGCAATTGTGAGCCAACTCTTTATCCCTTTCTTATTCAGTACATGGGATGTATAAAGATTACCCCTTTTGCGACATGCCTACCATACGGTTATGCCTCTAAGTCGTGCCCCGACACGTGGGAGATATAGCCGCATCGTGGGTGTTACAAGTTCGTATCAGAGCCATCCCCGACTTAGGAGCCCCCTGCTTGATCAAATCGCTGACGTTGTGGAGTCTAGAACAAAATGCTTTGAGTCTTAGGATTGTATATATCAGAGAGTAGGATTCTTTTTACTCATCAGTCCCTTCGTCGCTCTGGTGAGGCCTCCTGACGTAGAGTTTTGACTCTTCTCTCCTCAAATTTCATGAAAAATGTTTTTTTAGGATCACGCGGGTAGCTACGAATTGTTCCGATGGTTTTGTGACGAGAACATTGTTCTTGGTGCCTCCTGACATTTAGGGGTTGTGGCAGTGTCCCGGGGAGTTGAGCTCTGAGGTGTTGTCGTCACAATTTTATCGTTGCAGTTCTGGAATACCTGAGTTTGCCGACATCGAAAATCTCTTTTATGCAGTTGTTGGTGAGATAACCTCGACGCCACCCAGTACTGGGGTGAGAGTTCGGGAGTATTGCCATAACTCGTATAATGGATGCTTTTTGAAGGTTGAGGTAAATGATTTCCGAAGATTTCTTGGATATGTGTTGAAGGATGGATACAACTGGATGTAGGATTTGCTAGTTTGGGTGAGATATTATGCTTCCCCTGTATCCCCAACACCTGATTGCATAACCAAAAAGTTTTGGGAGTTTATAAGTGGGAATTCAAGTATCACGTAGGAATTCTTTCCAACAGACACATGATACGATATGGGATCTATCATATGTTTGTTTCCGACTTATTTTGCAAGCCAATCCTTTGTTTTGTTTTTCAGTTGTGGTATTCGAGTTGCTTCGAAGTCAAATGTTGATTCCATACCTTTTCCTAAGCGATGTTCTCATATTCCTATGTGAATGTGGTGTTCTCATATTCCTATGTGAATACTAATCCTTCTTGATCATCGAGGTTGTCATGTCAATTCTTTTCAACCAACATGTTTCACTTCAAGTGGATCCGATCTTTTTCAACATCCGCAAGATCAACTCAAGTTTTTCTCAACGGTGTTTGTTTCATCCGTCCCAAGTTGTCTTTGTTTTTCCCGCCCACCCACCCCCTTTTTCTTCGAGGACTAAGATTTCTTAATCAAGTATCCATCTTATTGATGTGAAGTTTCTCCATTCTATTCCGTCAATATTCTTATCCGGTGACTCTCAGGAAGATACTAATGGAGCTACAAGTTCAACATTCTCCATTCTCTTTTCTTCTCCGGTGGATTCATTTCAAGCTTTGTTGATCATATCCTTTTTCCTCGTTTCAAATATTTTTTCCATACCGTTGCACTACATAATTTTTCACTTCTTGTTATTCATTTGTTCCGGAGTGCGAAGATATCTTAGAAGATGTTATCTCTTTCAACCCGTTCAAACTATTTTGAGGTTGTTATCTCATTCAAGCCATTTAATTCAACCGGTGCAATCTCTATTTCGAGCAATCAATTCAGCGGTGTTTCTTTTGAGTGGGCCCTAACCCATAGGTCTTTTCCTAGGATCTTACCTGACTCTTCTATTTTCCCGGAGTTACTCTCAAAGTCTTTTCCAAGTTTGATGTCAGAATGATTTTTCATCAGTCAAATGTCTTTCTCCAAGATCTTTCAAATTCTTTTCATCGTTGGTTCAACCTTTCTAATTTTCATTCCGGAGTGCCTCAACAATTCTTGGTGGTGTTTCTCATCGTCATTCTCAACATCTGAAGACCGAAGAAGAGTTTCTCTTCAATCTTACTCGTCCTCTCAAGTTTCATGGTGCCAGCTTTATGCCATCCTCTCATAATTGTTTTCGATTGCGAGAATTCTTTTCACCCATCCGGAGCAATTTAGGAGTCTTTTCAGTTTGATTCCCCGGAGCCCATCATCTCAGAATTATTCATTCCAGCTTTCAGCTCTCATTCTCCAAATCTTACCGGTGCATCGTTCAAATATCCTCTAATCAGTTCATGATCTCTTCATTCATTTGCATCTATATTCTCTCAAATATCTTCGTTCATTTTATAATTCTTCCCAGTGTTTGGCTATCTTTTATTTATTTAATTCTTACGGTGGTTCGTTGAAGATCCCTCTTCCTTCGTGATCATATCAATTCATTCGTTCTTTCCAATCCTACCGGTGGTTCGTTGAAGACCTTCCAAAGTTTGAGCTATGTCTCTCTTAATCCTTTCTACGAGAATAAGTAGTTTGCCAAATATGTTGCTTGTCATCAATTTAAATTGGTGAAGGATAAGCATAATGTAATTCTTATTCTTGTTTCATCGAGTAAATTCAATTCCTTATTCTGGAGGCTCGTCAAGTTCTCAGTTTCAACTGTTTCATCTTTTCTTTTCCCGGAGTCCCATGCTCTATCAATTATATCGTCGCAAAGATCCATCTAAATCATTACAAGGCTTCACCTTGTGTTTTCAACTTCTCTTTCTTTTTATCATCATTTTGTTATCGGAGTTCTTCATGAAGGCTCTACATGATGGTTCACCAAGGATTTAATTCCTTCTTGAAGTGTTCATCGAGATTCTTTTCAGAGGAGCTCAAGTATTCTTCATCTTGCATTTCAAAGTGCAATTCTTTCTACCTTATCATTTGAGGTGGTGTTATGTCATTCTTGATATTTTCCCTTCATGTTTCATGATTCAAAAGTTGTCGGGAATGGGATATTTAAACCCATCATTTTCTTCCTTGGAGTTATCTTGGGTTATATTTCACCAAAAGTTTTCCCTAAGGATGTTTCTATTGTGGTGCTTCTCAATGACCCAAGCTTCCTCTTTACGCTCTTGTCGGAACAAGTTCCATCTCTTCGTTGATCTCAGGCAAGCAATTGTTTTCGTTAGTGGTAGAAGTTCACCTCAAGTTTTGAGATGTCTCAATAAGCCCATAAGGATCATATCTTTGTTGTTGGTTTTCCAACAACTCCGCTCTAACCTTCTTGCAAGGATGATTTCCAAATTAAATTGTGGTAGAAGTTGTCATTCCTTCTCCGTTCTCTTATTCCGATGATCTACCTTCTATTCTTTCATACGGAGGCATTGTGATGTTGCTCTTTTCTCTCATCATCTCGAATGGTGTGGATCGTGTTCTTTTCATGCTTATCCATTCAACCGGAGTGTCATGCCCTCTTTTCAAGTTCTTCCCATTTTATCAAGTTCTGCTTCCCTTATCAACTGGAGTGCTATCTGGAATCTTTCTTAACCCTTGTGCCATTCTTTCAATAGTTCCGGAGGCAGTATGTTGTTGATTTCAGCAAGTATCCTCTCATCTTGTCAAGATCATGTTCGATTCCTTCCATTTACAGTCGGAGTGCTTCCCAAATTATGTCATTCTTATTCCTTCTCTATCATGTTTTAACCGGAGTAGGCCCAATATCTATCTTGTCACTCAACCTCTTGGTTCTCTTCGTGTCTCCATGTTCCTCTTTTCTAACGGAGTGTTTCCAACTTCAATCATCTCCGTTGTACTCTTTTCTCAAAAATGGTTTTACCTCTCAAGGTTCTTTGGTTTCACTCATTTGTCGAAGAAGCAACTTTGTTTTACCTCTTCCTATTCAGTTTCTCTTCGGTGCCATCCTAGATCTTGGGACGAGATCCTCTCATAGTGGTGGAGTGTTGTGACGCCCCAAGTCCGATGCGCCAGGTGTCTTCCAGTTATTCGCCGACGTTGCCATGTTATTTGCTTGCGTGTTGCATTTCATCATGTCATCATGTGCATTGCATCATCTTGTTTTCAAAACTTGCATCCGTCCGGGTTCTCCTAGTTCTCTCCGTTGTCCGTTCTGAGCCTAGACACACTTGCACGCGCCCGCGGCACGTCCAAAATAGTATTTATAAGTGGCCGGAAAATGTTCTCGTAATAGGATGAGAGTTGGCGTGCGGTCTTGTTATAGTGTAGGTAGGCCACCTGCCAAGTTTCATCGCATTCGGAGTCCGTTTGACGCCCCAATGGATAACTATAGCGGCAATATAGCCGGTCAAACATCGGAAGTTTTCGGTCTCCGGAAATTGCTGCTGGGTCTCTCTCTCTCTTCTCTTCTCTCAGCCTGATGCTTTTTGCATAGTCCACTACCCCCACCTAGGCCCAACCAACCTCCTGTCTCGACCGGTGCGTCAAATCGCGATCGGAGGGCTCCGGGACGGCCTCAAACCCCTCTAAACTCCTAACCCTAGCCCCTTTGTATTTATAGACGTCTCCCCTGCCATTTTGGCCTCCTACCTACCCCCCTCCTCAATTTCCGCAGCCATCCGCCGCCCCTTCCCCGGATCAGCCGCCGGCCACCTCTCCCCGCCACTTGGCAAGCCGCGAGTGGTTGCGCCGCCGCCAGCCACCCCCTGTGGCCTCTCCCGTGCCGCCATGCGTTCCTCCCCTGTGCCCCACATCATCGTGGCCCTGCCAGGCCCATCCGTGGCCCAGCCTGGGCCGATCTGGGCCTGAGGAGCCCGCACCGCGTCGCCATCCCTGTCCAGGATCGGGAGAGCCCGAGCTCCTCCCTGACCGACCACACCTCTGCCTCGCCCCTGCTGGCGACCATCTTCGGTGCCGGCCGCCGCTGACGACCTCCAAGGCTAGCCCACGCCTCCCTACGCCTTCCCCTTCTTCTTCTCCCTCTCTCCCTCACCCTCTCTCTCTCTCCCGCAGGTACTCAACCACCGCCATGGCGCTGCCCCGTCCACCTCCTGACACCGGCCATGTGGAGCCCAGCGCCTCGCCCGTCGCCGGATCCGGGAACCCCGCGCCTGGATCCACCCATCCTCGTCGTTCCCTGGCCTCTGCCCGCTCCGGCTGCCGTCCGTTCAACTCCGGCGAGCTCCTGCTGCGTCGGCCTTGCCTCTGCTTCGAGACGACGAATGCCCCAGCACGTCGTCGACCGCCCGCACGCGCGTGGGACGGCCCATCACTCCAGTTTGGCCCATAGTGAGGCCAACCACAGCGCTGTCTGGCCTGCTTCCCCTCCAACCGGGCCGACACTACTAGGGAAAAGCCTATACACAGAATCTTATCAGCAGCACTTTTAAATATAAGGCGCTACTGCTAATTAGCAGTAGTGAGCTCAAGAAGAACTCGCTGCTGAAATAAATATAGCAGTAGCACGCCAGCTCAAAGACGCGCTACTACTATAATTCCCACAAGGCCACCGCGAGGCTAGCTATAGCAGCAACGCGTTATAACGACGGGCGCTACTGCTATGTAGTATAGTAGCAGTGCATTTCGCCAATAAGCGCTACTGCTAAGTTTACTACAAAAATTTAGTCCCACCTTGCTCCATGAAGAGAGTTTCTACCACCTTAAATATGTTACTTCTCAAACTTTGACAAGCACTTGGTCTTCATTGAACTCTATGTGTAGAATTTGTGGCTGCAATATGAGTCTTCACTTGTTCCTAAACCGGCCAGGACTCATATTGACAAACCAGATTGTACACAAAAAGATCGTTGATGATCAATGTATTTTTGATACATTGAACTATAAGTCTATTTTTACATGCTGACACATAGCAGTAGCGCTTCTTTGTGAAAGGTGCTACTGCTATGTAGTTTAGTAGTAGCGTCTTTCTCTATAGCGCGCTACTGCTAAGCCATTCCATCTCCCACCCTATCTCCTCTATCCGATCCACTCACAGTCACACACTCACTGGATCCCTCTCAATCCCCCGCGCCGGTCCTCCCCTGTCGCCCCTCCTCCCTCTACGCCGCTGTCACCTCCTCCTCCTTGTTGGACTCGGTACAGGCCTCCTCCTCCGTCCTCCCTCTCCACTCGCCGCTGGCCGGCCCCTCCTCGCTCCGCCTTACTCCTCCGTCCTCCCTCCACTGGCCGCCGACCGGCCCCTCCTCGCTCCGCCTTCCTCCTCCGTCCTCCCTCCACTGGCCGCCGGCCGGCCCCTCCTCCTCCTTGCTGGACCTGGTACCGGCCTCCTCCTCCGTCCTCCCTACATTTTGATTTAGTTGATTTAGTAGGCTAGTTGATTTAGTTGATTTAGAACATTTTGATTTAGTTGATTTAGTAGGCTAGTTGATTTAGAACATTTTGATTTAGTTGATTTAGTAGGCTAGTTCATTTAGTTGATTTAGAACATTTTGATTTAGTAGGCTAGTTCATTTAGTTGATTTAGAAAATTTTGATTTAGTTGATTTAGTAGGCTAGTTCATTTAGTTGATTTAGAACATTTTGATTTAGTTGATTTAGTAGGCTAGTTCATTTAGTTGATTTAGTATGCACCATTTTCATTTAGTTGATTTAGAACATTTTCATTTAGTTGATTTAGTTACTTTTTGGCAAAATGTAGGTGGTACCTTGTCATCTAATATGTTACTAGATCTTAGGATTATAATTGTCCATCAAATTGCTTCTCGCGGAAGAACCAAAAATATCTCATGCTACTGTTTTTCTTTCCTATGAAGTGGATCGTTAATCCTTTGCTCATATTGCTTTAGGAAAAATTGTGCCACCACCACCACCACTATGTCGACTGTGCAAGTCAAGGTGAGCCAGCAGCCTTGCAACTGGCAAGCTGTTCGGCATCGACTTCCAGCCGGGTTTTTGTCATGCGGCGGTAAGAAATTAGATGAAATGTAATAACTATTTTATTTTTAGTGTTGGCATTACTGCATTGTGTCATTTTGCTTATTTTACACAGATCGTCCCATGCAATGTGAGGTTGAAATTCAACAAGCTGACAGGAGACACTGTGACATTTGAGGCTCCTGGGGGCCGTACATTATGGAGGTCGAGAAAGGACGCAATATGTCACAGATTGGAGGAGATGGATGGGCCCGTTTCATCGCTCACATGCGTCTTACTGGTGGTGAGTTGATCAGCTTCTCCTTCAGAGCAGAAAGACCCAAGCTGGCTGTCATTTATGTCAACCTGGTGGAAGATGATGAAGATGACGAAGATGATGAAGATGATGAATAATGAGGACCCACTCGATGAAGATGATGAGGACCCACTTCATGAAGCCATCGTAGCTCAAAGAACAAGGCTGAGCGAGGAGGAGGTGTCCAACCTGTGGGGGATAATTCCGCGTGCTGACTTTGTCGGGGTGCCATTCGTGACCCGCCTGACAAATACCATGGTTGATCGACATGATATGGTATGTTATACTTACAAATGCAAATTATCCGATGAAATACTTAGTGTACAGTCCAATGATATGGTATGTTGTGTGGAATCTAGTCGATGATATGTTTTAGTGTAGAGTTCGATCACATGCTTATTAGTGTAGAATCTAAGGAAACTATTAATAGTGTAGATAATCCATATGTACTTATTTGCGAGGCTATTTATTAATTGAAATGTTTTTCTTATTCCGAAATTGGCAAAGAGCATATCTGTGAGTTATGGTATCGAGCCTGATGAAGAAGGCTCAGCTGGACTACGCCTTACTACAAGGGGCTCCGTCACAACCTGTACTTACCGTGTGGACACGGACGGTCGCACACACTTAAACTCGGTTGGGTGGAAGAAATTCCTCGATGGCAAGAATCTTCGTGTTGGACAGGCCATCCTAATTACTATCAGGAACACCAACCGCCCAGGCTTGAGGATGATGATTGTCTTCGATATCATCGAGAACTACATATGTGTGTGTGGCTATATCATCTAGAACTACATATGTGTGTGTGGCTATATCATCTAGAACTACATATGATGATCGTCGTCGATATCATCTAGAACTACATATGATGATTGTCGTTGATATGACCTTGCACTGCTTGAGGATGCATGTTGACTATGCATTAAATTGTTATCTAGTACTCCCTTCGTTCCAAATTACTCGTCGTGGTTTGAACTAAAACCATGACGAGTAATTTGGAACGAAGGGAGTACTACCCAATAATGGTTTATGAATTTGATATCTACTAGCAGTACCTAGTATCTAGTATCTGAAAGGGAAATTGAAAGGGAAAGGGGTACGGGGGAAAATGATGAAAGATATAGCAGTAGCGAGGGACTGCGAAATCGCTACAGCTAAGTAATAGTAGCGCGTTCATAAAAAGCGCTGCTGATATCGTCAACTGTAGTAGCGCGGGTAAGGACCGCGCTACTACTATAAGTTAGCTGTAGTGCCTTATTAGTAGCGCGGCCACCCACGCTGCTGCTAGCCTCAAAACCCGCGCTACTACTAGGGTTTTCCCTAGTAGTGCAAAGCCCATGGGTGAGCTGCCCCAGCGCAGGCTCTGTTCGGCACCTGTTTCAGTTTCGGCCCGAGACGTGTTTTTTTCCGCAGAATGTTTTAGTAAATTTCCATGGATTTGCAGTTTTGCAGAATAGTCCCTAAACTTCATGCATATAATAGCTTAATAACCATGCATCGGTTTAAAATGTTTTATATATGAAAAATGCTTAGAATTTTATGTAGATTAATAATTTGCCACTTTCATCCATGTTTAAAATGTTTAAACTTGCTGTTTGTTCATTTTGCTCCTATGCCATGTTAAAATGTTTTATTTCATAACTAATTAACCGTAGCTCAGCTTTAAATAAACTTTATATGTAAATGGGGTAGAAAAATGCCTAGTTTATCATGGTGGCATCACTTTGCATGTTTAACAACTCTAAAATATGGTTTAGGGCAGAACAGTACCAACTGTAAAATATGCACATGAGGATTTTTCCGGACGTGTTGCTTGTTGTTCCGGCCTCATTTAAACTTGCCTAGATAGGTAGTTTTCATTTGCCTCACCTCTTGCCATGTTTAACAACATTTAATATTGTTGGCTACCTAAACGGGAGAGAACTAAATAATTGTTGTGGTGTTTCGTCAATATGCAACTTTGCATATTGAGCTCCACTTAACTTGTAGTGTTGTTTGTTGCACTTTGCCATGCCATGCCTCATTAAATCGTACATGCATCATACTTGGTTGTGCATCATGCCAAGCTCATGTGATGGTTGCTTACTATGTTGTTTGCTTCTTTCTGGTGTTGCTTCTTCGGGTTATTTCCGATAACATCGCGTTTGTGAGGATTCGTTCGAATTCATCCGTTTTCCTTCTTCATGGACTCGTTCTTCTTCCTTGCGGGATCTCAGGCAAGATGACCATACCCTTGAAATCACTTCTATCTTTGCTTTCTAGTTGCTCGCTCTATTGCTATGCCGCGATACCTACCACTTGCTTTATCATGCCTCCCATATTGCCATGTCAAGCCTCTAACCCACCTTTCCTAGCAAACCGTTGTTTGGCTATGTTACCGCTTTGCTCAGCCCCTCTTATAGCATTGCTAGTTGCAGGTGAAGTTGAAGTTTGTTCCATGTTGAAACATGGATACGTTGGGATATCACAATATCTATTATTTTAATTAATGCATCTATATACTTGGTAAAGGGTGGAAGGCTCGGCCTTATGCCTGGTGTTTTGTTCCACTCTTGCCGCCCTAGTTTCCGTCATACCGGTGTTATGTTCCTTGATTTTGCGTTCCTTACACGGTTGGGTGTTATGGGGACCCCTTGACAGTTCGCTTTGAATAAAACTCCTCCAGCAAGGCCCAACCTTGGTTTTACCATTTGCCTCACCACCACCTACTTTTCCCTTGGGAGTTGCGCTCCCGAGGGTCATCTTTATTTTAACCCCCCGGGCCAGTGCTTGTCTAAGGGCCAGTTCTTTTGAACGGCTTAAATAATAAGCTGCCTCTCCCCAGCTTAAAAAATAAGCCACCCTCTAAATTTGTTGAGACTTCTAAAGTAGTTATCCCATAACTAGGTTAGAAGCCCCAATGAATAAGAGAAGCGTCTTATGAGAAAAGTTGGGGAGGTGGTGGCTTATTTTTTAGGCTGCCAAAAGAACTGGCCCTAAGTGTTGGTCCGAACCGAGTTGCCCGCGGGGCCACCTCGGGGAAACTTGAGGTTTAGTTTTACTCGTAGCTAGTCTCATCCGGTGTTGCCCTGAGAACGAGATACGTGCGACTCCTCTTGGGATTGTCAGCACATTGGGCGGCTTTGCTGGTCTTGTTTTACCATTGTCGAAATGTCTTGTAACCGGGATTCCGAGTCTAATTGGGTCTTCCCGGGAGAAGGAATATCCTTCGTTGACCGTGAGAGCTTGTGATGGGCTAAGTTGGGACACCCCTGCAGGGTTTGAACTTTCAAAAGCCGTTCCCGCGGTTATGGGAAGATGGGAATTTGTTAATGTTTGGTTGTCGAGAACTTGACACTTAACTTAATTAAAATGCATCAACCACATGTGTAGCAGTGATGGTCTCTTTTTGGCAGAGTCCGGGAAGTGAACACGGTTTTGGAGTTATGCTTGAATGTAAGTAGTTTTAGGATCACTTCTTGATCACTTCTAGTTCACGACCGTTGTGTTGCTTCTCTTCTCGCTCTTATTTGCATATGTTAGCCACCATATATGCTTAGTGCTTGCTGCAGATCCACCTCACTACCCTTTCCTACCCATAAGCTTAAATAGTCTTGATCTCGCGGGTGTGAGATTGCTGAGTCCTCGGGACTCACAGATACTTCCAAATAGTTGCTAGTGCCGATGATGCCAGTGCAGGTGTCGCAACACAGCTCAAGTGGGAGCTCGATGAAGATCATGTTCGTTGTGTTGTTTTGTTTCCTGTTGATCAGTAGTGGAGCCCAGTTGGGACGATCGGGGATCTAGCAATTGGGGTTGTCTTCTTTTATTTTGGTTGCATAGTCGGACCTTGATTGTATTCTGGATGATGTATGTTTAACTTGTATTTGTGTGAAGTGGCGATTGTAAGCCAACTCTTTATCCCTTTCTTATTTAGTACATGGGATGTGTAAAGATTACCCCTTTTGCGACATGCCTACCATGCGGTTAGGCCTCTAAGTCGTGCCCCGACACGTGGGAGATATAGCCGTATCGTGGGTGTTACATATTGGTTCCTACATATTCTATGAAGATCTTTATCGCTCGAACCTTTATGAAAACATACGTAGTTCCCTTTGTCTGTCGGTATGTTACTTGCTCGAGATTTGATCGTCGGTATCTCCATACCTTATTCAATCTCGTTACCGGCAAGTCTCTTTACTCATTCCGTAATACATCATCTCGTAGCTAACTACTTAGTCACTTAGCTCGCAAGCTTCTTATGATGTGTATTACCGAGATGGCCCAGAGATACCTCTCTGATACACGGAGTGACAAATCCCAATCTTGATCCATGCCAACTTAACAGACACCTTCGGAGATACCTGTAGAGCATCTTTATAATCACCCAGTTACATTGTGACGTTTGATAGCACACAATGTATTCCTCCGGTATCTGGGAGTTGCATGATCTCATGGTCGAAGGAATTTGTATTTGAAATTAAGAAAGTAGTAGAAATAAACTAAATGATCATATGCTAAGCTAACGAATGGGTCTTGTCCATTACATCATTCTCCTAATGATGCGATCCCATTATCAAGTGAGAACTCATATATATGCTTAGGAAACCTTAACCATCTTTGATCAACGAGCTAGTCTAGTAGAGGCTCACTAGGGACATGGTATTTGTTTATGTATCCACACATGTATTTAAGTTTCCGGTGAATACAATGCTAGAATGAATAATAAACCTTTATCATGAATAAGAAAATATAATAATAACAACTTTATTATTGCCTCTAGGGCATATTTCCATCAGTCTCTGATGTCGCTTGAAGCTACGTCGGTATTTCCCCAAAGAGGAAGGGATGATGCAGCACAATGGTGGTAGGTATTTCCCTCAGATGTGAAACCAAGGTTATCGAACCAGTAGGAGAACCAAGCCACACAACGTAAACAACACCTACACACAAATAACAACTACTTGCAACCCGACATGTAAAAGGGGTTGTCAATCCCTTTCGGGTAGCGGCGCCAGAAATTGTCAAACGGATGTGAGATAAAATTGTAGATATTTATAGATCAAATGCCAAATAAAATAAATAAGATAAATTGTAGCAAGGTATTTTTTTATTTTTGGTTTAATAGATCTGAAAATAAAAGCAAAGGAAAAGTAGATCGCAAAGGCAAATATATGAGAAAGAGACCCGGGGGCCGTAGGTTTCACTAGTGGCTTCTCTCGAGAAAAATAGCAAACGGTGGGTGAACAAATTACTGTTGGGTAATTGATAGAACTTCAAATGATCATGATGATATCCAGGCAATGATCATTATATAGGCATCACGTCCAAGATTAGTAGACCGAGTCCTGCCTGCATCTACTACAATTACACCACACATCGACCACAATCCAGCATGCATCTAGTGTATTAAGTTCATGGAGAAACGGAGTAATGCAATAAGAACAATGACATGATGTAGACAAGATCTATCTATGTAGAGATAGACCCCATCATTTTATCCTTAGTAGCTATGATACATACATGTCGGTTACCCTTCTGTCACTAGGATCAAGCACCATATGATCGAACCCACTACAAAGCACCTCTTCCCATTGCAAGATAAATAGATCAAGTTGGTCAAACAAAACCCAAATATCGGAGAAGAAATACGAGGCTATAAGAGATCATGCATAAAAGAGATTGAAGAAACTCAAATATTTTCATGGATATAAAAAGATATAACTGATCATAAACTCAAAGTTCATCAGATCCCAACAAACACACCACAAAAAGAGTTACATCATATGGATCTCCAAGAGACCATTGTATTGTGAATTCAGCGAGAGAGAGGAAGCCATCTAGCTACTAACTACGGACCCGAAGGTCTACAAAGAACAACTCACACTTCATCGGAGAGGCACAAATGGAGGTGGTGAACCCCATCCGAGATGGTGTCTAGATTGGATCTGGTGGTTCTGGACTCTGCGGCGGCTGGATCAATATTTTGTCGACTCCCCTGGGGTTTTGGGAATACTGGGGTATTTATAGAGCAAAGAGGCGGACTAGGGGGCATCCGAGATGGGCACAACCCACTAGGGCGCATCTGGCCTCCTGGCATGCCCTGGTGGGTTGTTCTCTCCTCGGAGCACCCCCAGGCGCAGCCAGGGCCCGTTAGGTGTCTTCTGGTCCATAAAAAATCTTCGTAAAGTTTCGTGGCATTTGGACTCCGTTTGGTACTGATTTTCTGCGATGTAAAAAACATGCAAAAAAACAACTGGCACTTGGCACTATGCCAATAGGTTAGTACCAAAAATGATATAAAATGGTTATAAAACATCCAAGATTGATAATATAACACCATGGAACAATCAAAAATTATAGATATGTTGGAGACGTATCAACATCCCCTAGCTTAACTCCTACTCATCCTCTAGTAGGTAAGTGATAAAAACAGAATTTTTGATGTGGAATGTTGCCTATCATGTCATATCATATTTTTATCTTTATAGCATGGAAATTTGGACTTTTATATTGTTGAAAGCAATAGTCTAGTTTTGACATGATAACTTAAATACTCAAGCATATCAACAAGCAACCATGTCTTTCAAAATATCAATGCTAAACTAAGCTATCCCTAGCCCATCATGCTCAACCATTGATCCATTCATGAAACACACTCGCATATTAACTACACCCAATACTCAAGTACAATCATATTGCCTCCTAGTTGGTGCTTTTATAAGAGAAGATGGAGACTCAAATTCAAAAATAAAAATTGCATAAAGTAAAAGAAAGGCCCTTCGCAAAGGGAAGTAGGGATTTGTAGAGGTGCCAGAGCTCAAAGCGAAAAAATTAGAGATAAAACATTTTGGAGCTGCATCCATCCCACCAACGAAGACGACTTAGAGTTCCCAACACTTTCCATGCTAGATATATCATAGGCGGTTCCCAAACAGAAAATAAAGTTTATTCCTTTTTCAACCATACTTTCACTTTCCATGGCTAGCCGTATCCACGGTTGCCCTCCGTACCAACACTTTCCAAAGAATTTATTATTTGACAACATAAAGTAAATTCATTTTTCATTTCAGGACTGGGCATCCCTAATACCTTTGCCTTACTCTCGTGAAATGACAAGTGAATAAACACTCATCGTGAGAATAACACATCTAGCATGGAAAATATTAGCCACCCCTCACCGCTCCGCGAGTGAAACGAACATACAAAAGAGAAGTTTATTTTGAAAATTAGAGATGGCACATACAAATTTGCTTAGAACGAAAAATAATACCGAATATAGGTAGATATAGTGGACTCATGTGGCAAAACTGGTTTAAAGGTTTTTGGATACACAAGTAGAGATCATACTTAGTCCAAAATGAAGGCTAGCAAAAGATTGAGAAGCGACCAACCAAGAAACGAATAATCTCATAAGCGAGCATTAAGCATAATTAACACCGAATAATGCACCACAAGTAGGATATAATTTCATTTCATAATTATTGACTTTTCGTGCTTGCATAAGGAATCACAAACCATAACACAAATATTCTTACTAAAGCATAATTACTCATCAACATAACTCACATATCACATCATCATATCTCAAAACTATTACTAAGAATCAAGTTTATTTTGTCCAGTGATCTTCATGAAAGTTTTTATTATATCCTCCTTGTATATCTATCACTTTGGAACTAATTTTCATATGTTGCTTTTGACAATCTCAAACAAATATAAGTGAAGATCATGAGCATAATATTTCTTTATCTCAAATTAATTTAAGTGAAGTAAGAGAGAATTTCTTGAAAATTGTAACAACTCTCAAATAAATCTAAGTGATGCAAGAGAGCATTTCTTCAAAAATACTAAAGCACACCGTGCAAAAAAAGATATAAGTGAAGCACTAGAGCAAGTCCATAGCTCATAAAAATTTAAGTGAAGCATAGAGAGCAATTCTAACAAGTCATGACATAATTTTGACTCTCTCAAATAGGTGTGTCCAGCAAGGAATCAAGACTTAAAACACAAAATAAAAGAAGCAAATACTCATATCATACAATATGCTCCAAGCAAAACACATAGTATGTGACGAATAAAAATATAGCTTCGAGTAAAATACCAATGGTCGTTAGAAGAAAGAGGGGATGCCACTCGGGGCATCCCCAAGCTTAGTTGATTGCTATATTTTGGATAATAGCGGGATGCCAGGGCATCCCCAAGCTTAGGCTCTTCTTACTCCTTATTCCTTCATCCATCGTAAGATAACCCAAAACTTGAAAACTTCAATCACACAAAAGTCAACATAATCTTCGTGAGATCCGTTAGTATAAGAAAATAAATCACTACTATAAGTATTGTATCAAACCAATTCATATTTTTTTCTTGCATTATATCTACTGTATTCCAACTTTTATATGGCAAAAACGCATCGAAGAAAACCATAGAGCCATCAAAATAAGCACACAACGCAAAGAAAACAGAATCTGTCAAAAAGAGAGCAGTATGTAGTAATCTGGGTGTTTCTAATACTTATGTAACTCCAAAAATTCTGAAAAATTAGGAAGGCCTGAGCAAGTTGTATATTGATCTACTGCAAAAGGAATGGGTATTTTATCGCTCTCTGGTTAAAAATGAGAATTATTTTCATGAGCGCAAAAGCTTCTGTTTTTTTAGCAAGATCGAACAACTATCACCCAAGAAGATCCTAAAGGCTTTACTTGGCACAAACACTAATTGAAACAAAAAACACAATCATAACAGTAGCATAATTGTGCTCACACTAAAAAACAGGAAGCAAAAAGCAAAAATAAATTTTATTCATTGGGTTGCCTCCCAACAAGCGCTATAGTTTTATGCCCTTAGCTAGGCATAAAGCAAGGATCTAAGTTTTGTCATCCTTCTTCATAACTTTCTTAGAGGTATTTTCATCATGGGGTTTTGTAAACACAACATAAAACATATTATCCATAGAAACCTTAGCATTCCTAAGTTGGTGTTCATCATAACCTTTTTGATTCCCCGCAACAATCCAAGAGTAATGTTGATTAACATTATTGAAAACCTGTTGGATTATATCTAAAATGGGGACTTCCTTTTTAAGATTCTCATCAAAGATTTTATTATCCCAAGAAAATGTCTTAAAGCATAGTCACTATTGTAAAGAATTTCATTTATCACAGGTTTTTCACGATTCATACCATAAAAATCAAAGGTTTCCCTAGCTTCCAGTATTATGTAATCAAATTCATTCATAAGGACAAGGGTGGCCAACTTTTTAGCCCTAGGATTCTTTATAACGGGAAGCTCAAAACACAATCTTTGCAAAGTAGGACGGGTATGAATAAATTTACTTTTATGTTTCAGAACTAATGCTGAAATAGCATCCGCATAAGTTCTAGTAGTTTTAAGTATAGGAGCATCATCAAGACTTAGATCCCCAACACAATTGAAAAATTCTTGGATACGTTCTTTTCCCGTAACGTTCCCTTGCCACAAGATAAAAGTTTTTGCATCCATATTGCCCATACGTCCAATCTTAGGAGTTAGGCCATCATCTATTGGCGCCATACCAAAATCACTCATGATTGCAAGCAAAGGATAGATCTGACAAGAAAACGGCGAACAGAAAAAGAGGGGCGAATAAAATGGCAATTTTTTGTGGAGTGGGGGAGAGGAAAACGAGAGGCAAATGGCAAATAATGTAAATTGCAAGGAGATGAGATTTGTGATTAGGAACCTGGTATATGTTGAAGATCCTCCCCGACAACGGTGCCAGAAATTCCTTTTGATGTCGCTTGACGCTATGTCGGTATTTCCCCAAAGAGGAAGGGATCATGCAGCACAGCGGCGGTAGGTATTTCCCTCAGATGTGAAACCAAGGTTATCGAACCAGTAGGAGAACCAAGCAACACAATGTAAACATCACCTGCACACAAATAACAACTACTCGCAACCCGACGTGTAACAGGGGTAGTCAATCCCTTTCGGGTAGCGGCACCAAATATTGGCAAATGGACGTGAGATAAAATTGTAGATATTGATAGATCGAACGCCAAATAAAATAAATATGAATAAATTGCAGCAAGGTATTTTTATATTTTTGGTTTAATTGATCTGAAAATAAAAGCAAAGGAAAAGTAGATCACAAAGGCAATTTTGTTGTACAAAAGTAGGGGGCTCTCCTTTTGCACCCCTTTACTTGTGCACGGGCAGTCAGAGACATGCCCACACGGCCACACTAAGCAGGGCAGAGGAGGGATGCTGGAGCACAAGATGACCAGAGCAACGCCAAGACCAGAGGCGCAAAGAGAGCAAGAGGGCGAGGTGGACTCCCCCGGCAAGACCCTTGTTGGGGTGGCTTCCGCAGCCTCGGCAAGATCCTTGCCGGGGCAACTTGCCTGTTGCTAGCAGAGCGTGCCACCCTTGAGCCCAAGGGGTTCCCACGCCATATTGGAACCAAGGCTCGGGAGGCACCTTCATGGTGGCATGCAGATCTTTGTAGAGATCATAGACACACAAGATCAGATGGAAACCAGAAGACGACGATCCTTGGCGAGATCCTTGCCAAGGGGATCGACGAGACCCCCGGCAAGATCCTTGCCGGGAATGACCGTGTGCCGCAGCGAGACCCTTGCCGGGCCCTCGGCAAGATACTTGCCAAGGACGCCTGCGGGGCCGCGGCCAGGACCGCGTCTGCCAAGACTCCACCGCCGCTCCCATATAGCTGCCAGCTCGACCAGCTGAGCAGGCATCTGCGTGGCAGCGCGCTGCCTCTACACCAACTCCGCAAGCACCTGCGTGGTGGCATGCAGATCTTCGTGAAGGCTCCACCACCGCGCCAGCCCAGCAGCCAGCCAACGTGGCACTACAACGCCTTGTCAGCTTGGACGCGCGTCGGAGCCAGGCGAGGCGACGACGGCTGGGACGAGCTTCTTTGCTGTCCCCAATAAATCAAGAGGGGCACGTTGGCAGCGCATTAAATGCGTTTGTCCGACGATGCCAGGGGATAGACTCAGCCCCTGTACACCTTTCCACCTCATGTGTGCCACTGTGGCGACCCCTTTTTGTCTACAAAAGGAGGCCCGAGGCGTACTAGAGGGGGATTCGTATCTTTTGGACTAGAACACCTAAATATATGTCAAAGCAGGACTAGGGTTTTACGCGTCTCCGCGGCCCGAACCTAGGTAAACTATTTGTGTGCTGACCGCCAGACCCGCTCTTTGCACAACCCCGTGCCCGCCAACCGTAGAAGGGATCCCAGTGACCCCATAGGTGTCGTTTCCCACCGACATCTCTGGCGCGCCAGGTAGGGGGTGCGCAGTTGTGAGAATCCGGTCTACTAGTTAGTTTAGCAGTTCTTCATCGCCATGGCTCCCAAGAAGAAGACGATCACAACGATCGGTTCGTCGGGGGCTGAACGGCCCGTACCAGTATGGGCGAGTGGTGGAGCGGTCGCGGATGGAAGCCGAGGCGTGGCTCACGAACTCCCGCATTGCCCTGGCAGCCAAAGCCTGGCGAGCGGCGTTGTTCGTGCGCGAGACGACATGCCACACGCCACCAAATCCAAAGACGGAGCCAGGCCCCCCGTAGGAGGTGCGGGGCCCTCCAGGGAAGACGTTGTGCCACCCACGGGCGGCGCGGTGACTTCCGAGGCGCCTACGCCGGCGCCCCCGACGCGCTCTTCCCAGGTGGTGCACGATGAGCAGCGTTACCACGCTGGTGACCCTGGGCGCCATCATGGGAAGAGTCCCGTGCATCATTCGCGGGACGTAGAAGGCTAGCACACGCACCGAAGTGCTGGCGAAAACGGCGTACAACCGCCAGGCCGTGATAGAGCTCCTTCTAACATGGTTAGGAGTCGGAGCGCATCATGGTCTACGCAGCTTTCACCGCCACCCACGCTAGCAGAAGCTTTGGCACGCGCGCAGTTGCTCCTCGACTTTCCTCCTGCTGCGGAGAAACTCGATGAGTGGAGAGCCACCATCCGAAGCCTTGTCGGCGTTGCCAACAAAGATGAGCCGCGACCGGCAGGCCCCTCTGGCCGGCGCCCGGTCGAGCCGCCGCATGCCAGCGGTGGAAGGATCAGGGGCGCTACGGCCACGGTGCACTCTCCTCCTCCACGCCAGCCACCGCGGGTGTCGATCCATCGTGACGACGCTTGTGATAACATTTCCTTAGCGTCGTCCGACCCACGGACCCACCGTGATCAGTGCCAAGTTCTACGGGAGCAAGCCCGTGAAGACGCTCGAACCACCATCGAGCGCCGGTGTGATGCATGCCACCAGTCAAATAGGCTTGCAGGGCCCACTATGGACCACCCACACCGGGGGGCTCTGGCAACCTACCCTACGAGGTGGGTTGCCCGGCCTTTACCCGTGAGCTGCGGCAGTTCCAGTGGCCCTCCCACCACATGTTCAAGCCAGACGTTGGTGAGAAGTACAACAGCAAGATCCACCCGTTAGAGTTCCTCAGCATCTACACCATCCTAGTGCAAGCTGCCGGAGCCCGCGACGACAAGGTGCTTGCCAATTACTTCCCGCTGGCACTCAAACCCAATATCATGTCATGGCTGATGCACTTGCCGGCGGATTCCATTTCTTCTTGGTCAGACTTGTGCCATGAGTTCGTTGGCGCCTTTACCGGAGGCCACCAAGCTCATGGTAAGGCAAGCGATTTGCATATCATCCCCTAGAAGGAAGGTGAAACCCTGCGCAAGTACATACAGAGGTTCAGCTGAGTGCAGTACAACATCCCAGATGTTCATCCCGCCGCCGTGATCAACACATTCCATCAGAATGTGCACAACCGCAAGATGCGTGAAGAGCTGGCGATGAACAAGGTCAAAGATGTGGCCAAACTCTATGTTCTGCCCGATAGGTGCGCTCGGGCTGAAGAGGGGAGGGAGTACCCCGGCGAGGACACCGGCGCGGTAACCGACTCCACTGACAAAGACACAGTCACCCCGACAAAGAAGGGCCGGCGCCGCAACAGGAAGCGCAAGGGCAAGACCGTGCTTGCCGTTGAGGGATCCAAGGACACTGGCACTGCCAAGAAGGTCAAGGCATACGACCCCGACAAAGAAATTGCCAGGTGCGCCACTTGTTGGGCCTTGGCGGCTGCCGACAAGCAATATTGCAAGATCCACCGCACTAAGGGCCATGACCTCCAGAACTGCCGGCAAGTCGAGCTGCTTGCTGAGAGGCAAAAAGCTGAGTATGAGAGGCGGGACAAGGATAAGGGCTAGGATGGTGCCGAGGGGTCTGGCAAGAAGCGTGGCAGCCAAGGAGGCCGCCGCGCGGCAAGGATAATCAGCAAGAGAGGCCCGCTCGGGGCCGTGACAAGAAGCAAGAAGATGATGATCATGACGAACACAACGATTCCGGCGAGCATGAGTTCCAGAAGGCTACAGAGGCCATGTGCGTCGACGGTGGCGCCTCGCTACACACTTCTCACCGCCATCTCAAGAAGTGGGCACGTGAGATCACAGCAACGGAACCATCATTCAATACTCAGAGGCCACTGAAATGGTCTAGCACGCCTATCATCTGTCATGTTTTGCACTGGACAATCTGATACAGTTATGTTTTGCCCTGGGCAATTTCATACTGAATTGATTTGCTAGTTCAGAGCAGAAATATAGCACCTATTCTTCATCAGATCAAGGATATCCATGTTCGCAGTGATGGAAGAGGTGAAATCGATACAACCGAAATTGAGCATCCAATCATTGAATCCTGTCCTGCACCTCCAATGTAGGACCACCCTGCCAATAAATTACATGCAAACCACTAGTATTACTATCTAATGACAATACAAAAATAGTAGCAAGATAGTAGCAAACCATGTACCTTCGTAATGAACAACTCATAGTGCCACCAATTGGATATAAAGGTTTGGAAAAAAACATGTTCCTAATGTTGAACCAGTTGGACTTTTTGTGCAGTTCCACTAAAATCGAGCATCCCTGTTTGCATAGATATTGAAAGTGTGATCACTCTAAAAGTGGCACTAGTTGAAGCATAGACTCACAAATATAAGCATTCCAATTTCTTAATGGGGAAAGGTAGCAAGACTATTTCTAACCATCTCTTTGAAGGAATAAATAAAGCAACAGCGGCTGATGTCAGGAAGGCATACCTAGTTTTTTCTGAAAAACTGAGCCATTCCTGACCTTTCCTCTTCTTTTAAGCAAATTTTGTGCAGTTCTACTAAAATAAAATGCCATCACCGCCTTGACAATCCAGTGACACTGTACAAAAGGAAATGACTTAACATTACATCATGATGTCAGGTATGTAGTCGACAGGCATTAGAGACAAACATATAGACCTCCTCCGATAACATAATGAACATTAATTTTAACAAAGGTGTGACTAGCTTTACATGGATAATTTGAGTGAACTCTACACCCTTTGTTCCTTAATATAAGACGTTTTCGCGGTTCAATTTAAAGTACCCAAACGTCTAGTATTTAGAAAAACAGGTAGTAGTTATCTTGAGCACATATCTGGGAAAGCTCGCCACACTTTATTTATGTTCATGCGCTAATGCAACACCATTCGAATACTATGAATATACACTAATCCAGTGGCTAGTGCAACAGTAGAGTAGTTAGTTTATTATGGGGTACAATACAATGGTTTTACTGAACAAATTTCAATAAACTCTAGCACTGGAAGGTTTCTATAAGAATTAACAATACAAAATGTAAAGGTAACAAGTTTCATCATTGGTATACTAGCTGTGCATGAGCATTAAACCAAATACAAAAGTCTGAAGGTAATTAGCATTATTACCTAATGACAGTATAAAAAATTGCAAACCATGTACCTCCAAGGTAAATATCATTTTGAACTTGGGGGGACCTTAAAAATTGCTATCCCAATCTTGATAATCGATCAAACATAAAAACTTGATCGAACGAATCAAGAGAATAGCCGGAGGAGGAGGTGCCCACTCTTGACCTTTCCTCTTGTCTTCATAATTATCTGTGCAGTTTAACCAAAACAAAATGACATCAGCGCCTTGGCATTTTGGTGACACTGTACAAAAAATTAACTTATCTCATGAAAGCGAGGTATGTAATCTATAAGCATTAACAGTGCAGAAAATCTGAAGGTAGTAACAAGTTTCATCGTTGGTATACTGGCTATGCAACAACATTAGAATGCCTTAGCTGAAAAATCTTTAATACATCCACAATCAACAGCTAACCCTGAAATAATCCAGTGACATTAAATGGCATTGCTTAAATTTATCGGTGGCATTAGACTGAGAGCAGCATTAGTTAAATGTGGCATCACTTTAGCAGTAGCATTGCTTTACTTGACTGCAGGCGTTATACTAACAGCAAAAAAAGTGGCAATAAGAGCATGGGAGGCTCATTCGGACAGTGGGCACACCAGTACGATGTACCTCCCCGGACGTAGAGTGGTGAGGGAGGTATAGTGCCCAGAGCAACAAATATCCAGACAGCATATGTGGATTATGTCCCATTTTTGTTCTCTTTAGCCACCTTTCTCCTATGCGAGGATAACAAACCGATCGACCTAGTCATTCTCTATTGCGTTGTCATGCCCTTCTACCCTTCTTCAACCAAGAGACACGAAACTCGTTCCTTAGCTACTGATTTTCCCCTTTTCAACCTACATGCGGTTTCGATGCCTACTCTCTTGGACAGTACAGTCTCCCTTCCTTTCCTTATTCAACCCAGATATGGATTAGTCTGCATGAAGTAGGGTTTCCTTTAATAGTGCAAATTAGGGTTTTCGTCTGCGTGGCCAGCAGAGCAGAGGATAACAAATTGGGAAGATGGTGGAGTGGAAAAAGTTCCACATGCAACGAAGTGGCAGATGGGGCAATAGAACAAGGTTATGGTTCGAAAAGAGGTAGCATACCTGAGGGTCAGCAGGAAGTGGCTTCGCTCATGGTCGTCGTCCTACGCACACACTACGGCAGCGAGCTAGGGGACAGAGGCCATCCCGCGCGGGCGCTAGGTCTGAGAGGACGGCCTTGTCGTCAGTGCGTGACCTCACTCGCCGACGACGAGTGCGTCAACGCTGCACGTCCTTTTCTTCCCAGACGGATCTGTGACCACCGGTGACGAGGGAGAGAGGGGCCGTCTTTTTTAGATCTGGAGAGAGGGTGGTAGTGTGAGAAGCAAGTGGGTAGCCCTTAGCAAGAAAGCGCTCAAGCTCCAGCCTATATATCTTTTTTATACTACTAGTACTGGAGGTGGAGTAGTGGTAGAGTAGTTTATATTTCCTCTGCGTACAGTACCAGTTAGTCGTGCTTCAAAACTGATCGGCACGCCATTAAAAAAATAAAGGTCGATAACTAATGCGGCACCTCGGGCCAACGCATCAAGATCGCATTTTGCACGAGAAATTACACACCATGTTTCGTTGACATGTGGTCCCATTCCAACATATCAGTGAGACGACGGCAAGTAGTAGGAGTATTTCTGAACGGATGTGTAGGCCGGGGCGCCTCTTCGTGAACCGTGGCAAACTCGCAACCGTCCACCGACTCTTCGCCTTTCCCTCTTGATTTGGAACTGCTGTCGCACGCTCTTCCTCTCCCTTCTCCATTTTCCTTCAGGCCTTCACCCTTTCTTCTGCCATTGTTCCATCGTCTTCTCCATGGAGGGAACATGCCGGAAACGACTCCATTATTCTTGCCCTAATCTGAAAGATGACATGGTGGAGGAACTCATTGATCGATGCGACGTCATCACCTCGGCTAGCATGGCAGGTTCGTTCAAGCCCATTCTTGACTCAACTAATAACATCATTACAAAGAACCCAAGAGTCAAGGAGCGGTTTGATCTCCCCTATCTTCTTCGCCGTGAGCCTGATGACTGGCGCCGGCACGACGGAGGCCTCGCCCTGTGCTAGTTGGTGCCGCTTGATAATGATACATATGATGTTAAGATGCCATCACTTGAGGGCAAGGCTTGGGCGGGCGCAAATGGAGATTGGGTTGTTTACATTGGGTCCAACTGCGAGTGGGAACTTGTGAATGTGTACACTCGTGACCGGGTTCCACTTCCAAAAATCTCAGCAGACTGCCCAGAGGTTGAGCACACCGGTATTGTACACACGTTCAAATACGATCATGGTGACTGTCTTCTACGGAAGATAGCAATATGTCGAGTTCCCAACCGCTCTTGGAATTACAACAACTATCAAGTTGTTGCTATCTTCGACAAGCTTGTTGCCGTCCTTGGTGGTTTGACTCGATGGATATTGCTCAAAAATCATTTTTTTTACACGGATGAGTACTGTGATGCAATTCAATATGAGGGCCTTGTGTTTGCTGCCACCACTCGTGGCACTGTTTTTGCATGGGATCCTCGTAGTTTCGGTACGTTTGTCTTCCACCATATTATAATTGTTTCATCCACATGCATGCGGGTTAGCAAGTTTCCCTTTACTAATTAACCTTCTTCTTGTGTTTCCAAGGTCCTGTGAACATCCCACCACCTATACTTGAAAATTTTTATAACCAAGGGGGAGATGACGATGGTGATGATCACGAGCATGAGGACGAGAAGCACCCATATACTCTATGGCGCCTGGCAACTAATTCCGATGGATCACCTCTTCTTGTGTGTATATAGCCCACTAATGATGTTACTGCTAAGGAAGCAGGTGTAGTCTCCCATGGTCGCACTCTCCGGACCTATTCCAACACCCGTTGCATGATATTCGGGATGGATACTAGTGTGCTAGCGCCAACTCCTTCTCCCTGGTACAGAATTGATAGTCTTGGAGAAAACTCGCTCTTCCTTGGATAGAACTATCCGATGATGGTGAAAGGCGATCCCACTGCCGTTGACACAACGTTAACAGAACCATTTATGGGAAGCAACTGTGTCTATACCTCGGACATTTGGGTGGTTCCCTACCCTGGTACTGATATAGTAGGCCGCTTCAGCCTGGATGATCAGTCCTGTGTTGGTTTCCAGATCGACAATCGATGGCGCGTCCCAGAGAATCACTTGTGGTTCAAAGCAAGCGTTTCCAACATCGAGGAATGGTTGAGTTGAAGTTCATTTCATTGCTTGTTATTTGTTGTGTGGTGAAAACTTTAGTATTTATAATGTATCCTAGTTGTCGATGTGGGTTGATGACCTGTTGTATGTAAATGATATGCCTGTGATAAACTTACTAAATTTATGAATGGCTTTCGAGTCGCTTCTCTGAGTGAGTGGTGCGACAAGGCAAAAAAATATTTTCCGAATACATAATTGTACGTGCACTGCAACAGGTTATCGGATGAGGCCAATCAACAATAGTAGTACACTATTTGTACTAGCTTCACATGCTTCGCGCGTCGGGCGGGTGTTTTTACTGTAGCCATATGTTAATGTGTTCGCTGTACATAACCAGCACTTCGAATCCTTGATACTAGTACTATATAGTAGGAGTAAGTAGTAGGAGTAGTAGGGTAGCATGGGCCAGAACAAGCATTCACGTCCAGGAGTATGGCACACGCCACCACCACGACATCAATCTAACACCATATTATTTCTTGGAGTCCGTGCTAGAGCAATCTCTTCAACCTCGTCATTTCTCTAACTTCAGCCATCGCGCGGCGGGCGAGGTGGGGGTTTGCCGATAGTCGGTTTCCTTAACTGCGGTCCCACTTGTAAGGCCAACTCCAACGCACGACCCCAAACGGACCTCCATTTTGCACGAACTCCAACGATAATTTTGACTAGAAAAGCAAGACAAAAGAAAACAAGAACCACAAGAATACATTTTACTACTCCTGTAAGTTGGATTAGTGCCTTCTCGATGCATTCATTGTTGATCTGCGGAGGCTCGATCTTGCGTGCTTCTTTCTTCTTCGAGTGTAAAGAAGTAGACGTTGCTTCCTCGCATCTAGTCTCATGTCTAGTCTCTATTCTAGTAGGAGTATCAACAAGTGCACTAATCTCATCTCTAGCCTCTGTGCTAGCTAAAAGTGATTGAACATCTACTAAATTGCGCTCTATCAATATATGGATGTACTCTTCTTCCCAATACAAAAACTTGCATCCATTCTACTCCCTCCGTTGCACAATACATGCCTTCTATTTGTCAAAATATATATGTATCTAGATATGTTTTAGTATATAGGTACATCCATTTTTGGACAAATGGAAGTCAAGTATTTTGGAACAGAGGGAGTACACAATAAAAATTTGAAGTTAGCACAACTAGTCTAATCCGAGAGCACAACCGAAGATTTGGTCGAGTTCTTCCTCCTTTTGCCGACACGTGGGACATCCAGCATCCACGTTGTTTCATGAAAGAAAATAGAGTGGTAGTTGAAGCCACGAGTTGTGCATCTTGGGTTAAACTGTAAATAGAATCTTACTACTCTTGAGTAACTCCAAAAGAGGCCACCGAAGATCTTTATTGGATTTGTTTTTCATCACCAGCACGTCGAGGTGAAAGATGTGTAGGTTCAGTGGGTCCTCTTGCATTTTCACTGACATATGGGGCCGCATGTGAGTAAACAGACGATGGACTCCGTGCATCTGCTGGCTGGCTGAGAAGAGAGATAGAGGAGGGCTGAGTATGGACTGCAGGAAATTTGTTCTACATACGTCGATATAGGCTCGATATAGTGGGGTGGCATGGGCCATAACTAGCATTCACGTCTAGCAGTACGGCACACGCCACCCACACGAGTCCCATCCGACACCAATTTTCTTGGAGTCCATGCTACAGCCATCTCTTCTCCCTCCTGTTTTCTCAGCCATCACGCGGTGGGCGGGTGGGGATTTGCCGATAGTCGGTTTGCTCAACTGCGGTCCCACTTGTAAGTGAAAATGCAACACCGCACGCGTTCCCGCTTGAGCGGCGTGCCGGACCAACCGTGTGGGGGTGCGACGCGAACACGGCAAGCTTTTCCTTTTGAACTCATCACTTGTAAAATTTGGTTCTGCTCCATGGCGCGACCGGTAGATACAAAATAACTATTTTGCCTAGAGTAATGAGAAGTTTGGTTCTGGCGCCGTTCATGCATGGAGTACGTACGAAAATTATGAAGTTGATGTGAAAGGTAACATAATTACTGTAGTATCATATACTACTACATGGATTTGACGGAAAGAAAAATACATACGGATCCATCAACGACATCCGCACGCCCTAGTGCGCCGGGTCACCAACCGACATGTGAGGAGCAGCGGCATTGGCGGCGAGCTCAACGTGCTTCTGAACAGTGTCGTCCAAGGTTGCCCTACGGTCTAAGAAGGCCAGCATCCTATCGTCCTCCTCTTGCATGTAGTAGTCCTTGTGGACGATTTGCGCGTAGATGTGGGTGATTATGTCGATGGTGTCTTGCGGCGCCAGGCGCTGCGCAGCGAGCGCGACCTTGAGGTGGATATTCACCGGCGCGACAGCAGGCAGTCGCAGGGCCACCAGTGCGTCGAAGAGGTTGTCACCATAGTGGCCATTGAGGGTGGCGGGCATCGTAGAGCCTGGGCGCGTCCGCTGGAGGCTTACGTCACAGTCGTCCGCAAGCTTCTTGACAACGGTGAACTTGTCGAGGAAACCGACGAGGACCTCGTCGAACAAGGAGACGAAGGTGTCGTCCAAGCGGCCCCTCGCCCTGGCGGCCTCACGCAATACTACCTGGAGATGTTCCTCGGTGCCGGGCCGCAGGCCGGCGTCATGGAGCATCTGGCACAGCCGGCTGATGCTCGTGCTCATCGCCTCCATGGGTCTAGCTTAGCTTCTAGTCAACTGATCTTGTGATTCGATTGATCACTCTTGCCCTTGGTTAGCGTGCGTAGGTGCGTAGGATTTCGTACTACTCCTCGGCCCTCTACTATACCTGCCTTTGGTTGTATGATAGGTGGGCCAGCCACCCACTGGGCCCACGTGTCATTCACCCAAAGGCAGTTGTCGTAAGTCAATGAAGATGTGTCCCCCTCCGTGCCGGTGCAGTATAGTCATCTCACCGGACCTCTAGCTGGGGCCAAACGAGAGAAGTTTGATGTTTACTGGTTTATTGGTCCCCTTTGCATTTTGCACCAAGTTTTGACCTTTGATTTAACTAATAAAATGTTAATGCATGTAAACAAAAATGTTGTGTAAGTCACCTTATGAAAACCAAATAATCCCAAAATACTTAGGCATGGTGCATTAACTCCCTCCTTGTTTCTTATTTCTTGACATATCAACCAATGAGAGATGTTGGCCGTGCATGCTTTCAATGACTTGAGACTACCAAACATGACATGCAGTGTTTAGTTCATTGCATGTAATCCTATTAGTACTCTAGTTAGCGAAAAAACATTAAGTTCTCTCACTGACAGGAATAAAACACCATGTATTTATTTACAGAGGGAGTAGTACATTTTTTGTGACATGCATTACTAGATATTGCTAGTCAAATACTAAAATCCAGATGGACGTGGTAGTACTCCTAAATCCAGACGGTGGTGATACTAGTACTAGAGTAGTACTACCAATGTAGTAGTAGGAGTACTAGCACTGTACTACCCGTTGGTCAAATTATTACGTGCTCACTACTGGAATCGGCTACTTTGCCATCTGCCAGCTCTTTGCCGTCAGCTAGCGGACGGCAAAGAAGCTCTTTGCCATCAGCTACCAAAAAGCAGATGGTAAAGAACTGGCTGATGGCAAAGACCTAATTTGCCATCAGCTAGTTCTTTGCCATCGGCTAGCAGACGGCAAAGATTCTTTGCCATCGGCTAGCGGACGGCAAAGAGGGAGGGGCCCCACTGACGAGCTGCTAAAAAAAACCTAACGACCCCCCTCTTTGCCGTCCGCTAGCGGACGGTAAAGAGCAAAAAGGCGAACAGCAAAGGGGGGTGGACGGCAAAGAGGGAGGGCCCCACTAACGTTAACGGCCGTGCCCCATCCCGCCCCTCTCTCTATCTTTCTCTCCCCAGTTACTCGCCGCCGCCCCGTCGCCCCACCACCCCGCCGCCGCCCCAGCGCCCCCCGCCCCACCACCCCGCCGCCGCCGCCTCGGCGCCCCCCTGCCCCGTTGCCCCCGCCGCCCCAGCCACCCTGCCGTCTGGGCGCCACCACGCCCTGGTGCCCCGGCACCCCCGCGCCCCGCCGCCCCGGCCGGGCCCGGCCCTGTCGCCACTGCCGCCCGGCACAGCCGCCCCAGGCCGCCCCGCCCCCCTCCTCCACCCAGGTGAGCTCTCTGCCTCCTTTTTTTCCTTTTTTCTGTTTTTTTAGTTGTAGGTTTATGTTTAGTTTAGATTTAGTTTTAGTTTTAGGATTAGTTTTAGGTTTATAGGTTTAGTTTTAGTTTAGTTTTAGGTTTAGATTTAGTTTTTTCCTTTTTCTGTTTTTTTAGTTTTAGGTTTAGGTTTAGTTTAGTTTTAGGAAAGAAGAAGAAGAGAAAAAGAGGAGAGGAGAAGAAGAAAAAGAGGAGGAGGAAAAGAAAAAAGAAGAAGAGGAAGAAGAAGAAGAAAAAAGAGGAGAGGAGGAGAAGAATAAGAGGAAAAAGGAAAGGAGGAAGAAGAAGAAGAAGAAGAAGAAGAAGGAAAAAAAGGAAGAAAAGGATGAAGAGGAAGAAGAAGAAAAGGAAAAAAGAAAAAAAAAACCCGACCCGACACGGTACCCAAACCCTGACCCGGCACCCCGACACGACACCCCGACCCCGAGACCCCAACCCCGACACCCCGACCCCGAGACCCCGACCCCGACACCCCGACCCCGACCCCGACCCCGACCCTGACCCCGACACCCCGACCCCGAGCCTGACCCGACACCCCGACCCCGACACCCCGACCCCGACCCCGACACCCCAACCCCCCGAGCCTGACCCGACACCCTGACCCCGACACCACACCCCGACCCCGAAACAACACCCCGACACCGACACGGCACTACCCCGACATCGACACGACACCCCGACCCCCCGACCCCGAAACAGCAACCCCGACCCCGACACGGCACCCCGACACCGACAGGACACCCCGACCCCTGACACCTCCCGAAAAGGTGTTCTTTGGCCTTCCAGAGGCCGACGGGTTCATATATTTGTGAATTATTAGTTAGGTCATATATTTTTCGATTTTGTTATGAAAAACATCATATATAATTGTGTTGATCGTGTAGTTTTAAATGTGCAGTTGTTTCATCGCTGCGAGGTTTGGTGTTCGACGACCTCGCCGTGCGTTTGACGAGCTCTGCCCCTTCGTTCGTGGGTGAGCACAAATGACAAGTCCTCCTCCCCCATTAATTATTTGACCTATTCCGATGAAACTTGATAGCTAGCTATATATGTGTCTTGAATCATCAGTATGCGTAACCAATATGTGTCTCCTGTTCGAAAGCATCATAGTTATAAATATGCATGCATTTGCATATTTATAACCTTGATTCTTTAGAATTGTCCAACGCTATCCATGGACAGCCCGAGTATGTGTAGATTGGGTTCGTTTTCCCATATGCTTTACTCTGGATCTGACGCATAAATTTCGTCAGTGCCTCCCCTGTTGTTCTCCGGGTACACATCCTCTCTGTTTATTGCAGAGACGTGTATCAGGAGAACAACGGGGAGGTGCTGCCAAAATTTTGCGTCGGATCCGGAGCATAGCATGGGAAAATGAACCCAATCTACACATACACGGGTGGGATTAGGACCTATCATTACCTATTAGAGTGTAGGTTGCATGGACGTAATAAAATTGACAAAGTAGATCAACTGATGAATATATACATGGTGAATTACATATATAATTGTTGTGTGTCCAGTAGCTCTGAAAGTCAAGATGAGTGACCGTGCGTGGATGTATACCGGTCACACTGGTCAGAACAAATGGAGTGCTGAATGGTTCACAAAAACCAAGGGGTTTGTGCAAGCCGCATTTGCAAATGGACAAAAGAAAACCTGGTGCCCCTGTTTCCGGTGTGGCAATTGGGAAAAGAAGACAGAGGCTGAAATGGGCAAACACCTGCAGAAGAGTGGTTTTACGCCCTATTATACGGTGTGAACATTTCATGGTGAGTCTGCCCAACGTGACCGAGCTGAGGTGGATCGTCGTCGCACCAACGAGCATGGTACCGGGATGGAAAACATGGTGCAAGACTATGATGATGCTCGGGATTCGGACGAGGAGATGGAGGAATCTGCAAAGGCCTTCAATGAAATGTTGGAGTCTTCAAAACGTCCGCTCCACGAGCACACTGAGCTTTGTCAGTTGGATGCCATCTCACAAGTAATGGCTCTGAAGGCTCAGTTCAACTTGGGAAAAGAATGCTATGACGCAATTAAGATAGTATTTGGACGCTTTCTACCCAAAGGCCATGTAATGCCTGCAAACCTATACCAGTCGGACAAAATCCTCCATGCACTGAAGATGCTCTATGAGAAGATACATGCCTGTGAGAAAGGATGTGCCTTATTTAGGCTTGACTATGCGGACTTGAACTATTGTCCCATTTGCAAGTCTTCCAGGTATATTGTGGTAGACAACGGTATGGGTGAGAAGACACAGAACAAAATCCCCGTTAGTGTTCTTCGGTATATGCCAATCGTAAAAAGACTTCAACGTCTTTTCTTGGTCGAAGAGACGGCCAGACAGATGACATGGCACAAAACAGGCAAAAGAACCGAAGTAGATGCAGATGGGAATCTGATGATGGTACACACATTGGATGGTGTTGCGTGGAAAAAGTTTGATGAATTACATGCTGACAAAGCGGCAGATCCAAGGCATCCTCGAGTCGGCATCAGCACGGATGGGTTCAGTGTGTTTGGTATGACGGTAGCCCAATACAGTTGTTGGCCTGTATTTGTCTTTCCACTCAATCTCCCCCCGGACAGATTATGCAAAGAAAGAACATTTTCCTGACGTTGATAATTCCAGGACCCAACTATCCGGGGAAAAATATGAATGTGTACATGCAGCCGCTTAAGGACGAATTGCAAGAAGCCTGTGATAATTGGTTCAAGATATACGATGCCTTTAGCAAACGGAACTTCATAATGCGTGTCTAGTACATGTACTCGACGCTTGACTTGTCGGCGTATGCGCTATTCGTTGGCTGGTGTGTGCATGGAAGGTTCCCGTGCCCCACATGCAAGGGAGCTCTTGAGTTTCGTTGGCTTCAGGTCGGTCGCAAGTTTTCTTGCTTCGACATGCATAGAGAGTTCCTGGATCCTTGCCATACGTTTATGAAAGACAAGAAGAACTTCATCAGGGGTAGAGTTGTCAAAAACTCTGCACCACCTGCATTGACAGGCCAACAGACCCTAGATCAGTTAAACACTCTCGAGCCAGATCCACAACGTCCAGGGTACTTCAAGGGGTATAATACTAAGCACGCGTGGACTCACAAAACATGCTTATGGGATCTGCCTTACTTCAAAGACCTCCTTTGCCCACACAACATCGACGTGATGCACACTGAGAAGAATATCGCCGAGGCACTTTTTGGTACATTGTTCGGCATAGATGGGAAGTCAAAGGATAATACTAAGGCTAGAGTCGATCTGGAGGCGCTATGTGATAGGCCGTTAGAAAACATGAAAGAACCGAAAGGAAAGCAGAACTGGGTGAAGCCAAAGGCATGGTTCAATCTTGGAAGGCCAGCTATGAGGGAAATTCTCTTGTGGGTGCAACAGCAGTTGATGTTCCCCGATGGGTATGCAGCGAATCTAAAGAGGGGAGCGAATCTTGATAAACTGAAGATATTTGGTATCAAGAGTCATGATTGGCACATATGGATTGATCGGGTAATGCCGGTGATGTTGCGTGGCTTCATCCCTGAGGATGAATGGCTAGTACTGGCAGAACTCGGCTATTTCTTTCGTGTTCTTTGTGCGAAAGAACTATCGCCTGGCGTGCTAGAAGAAATGGAAGAGTTGGCGCCGGAGTTGATCTGCAAGTTAGAGAATATCTTTCCACCGGGCTTCTTTAATCCAATGCAGCATTTGATTTTGCATCTCCCGACCGAGGCAAGATTGGGGGGGGGGCGTGCAAAATCGTTGGTGCTACCCAACTGAGAGGATGCAGAAGACGCTTCGAGAAAAATGTAAAAATAAACGTAGAATTGAAGCATCGATGGCTGAGGCATTCATCACAGAGGAGGCGGCAAACTTCGTAACAGCGCACTACGAAGCCAAGAATCGTCATTTGCATAATCCGAAGCCTCGGTACAATGCTGACGAGCCTAACAAGGGTGGATCCAACCTCAGCCTATTCAAAGGGAATCTTGGACCAGCTAGTGTTTCACATCCAGTATCTTTGGATAACGAAGAATGGCGGACCATTTCATTGTATATCTTTAACAACCTGATAGAAGTGCGGCCGTACATCGAGTAAGTTCTTGGTACATTGTTTCGCAACTTCTATTTCCTTTGAACCGCTCTTATTCCTGGATATGTCATACAGTCGATACGTCACCATATTCTCGGATGGAGCGGAGATCCAAAAGGATTCCGTCAAAGAGTATGAGCTTCTCGCAAAGCAAGGAGGCGGCTATCTCGGTTTCATCTCTTGGTTCAAACAAACGGTAATTTCTATTAGACAATTTCATTTCATTCGCTAATTTGTGCATAATGCAACAATCCTTTCATATTAAACTTGTAGGCTAATTCAGAGTCTATGGACGCCGAATTGAGACAAGTCGCTAATGGTTTTGACTATAAGGTCCGTTCATTTGACAAGTACGACATCAACGGGTATCGCTTTCGTACCTATGGCAAAGAGCTATCTATGGCCGACCGAAAGTCTACAAATTGTTGTGTATCTGCTATCGGCAAAGGAGGTACCGAGTATTATGGGAGAGTTGAAGCAATTTATGAACTTCTGTTCTATGGTGAAAACCCACCGAATGTCGTAGTCTTCAAATGTTATTGGTTTCAGCCGAAGGAGACTAGAAGGACTCATGAACATATAGGGCTAGTTGAAATCAACCAAAGCACCCATTTAGATGTTCCTGATGTCTATATACGGCTCAACAGGCGACCCAAGTATTCTATCTACCATGGGCCTGCCAAACTAATCCAAATCTGAAAGGTTGGGATGTCGTTTATGAAGTGCCGCCACGTGCTAGACTTTCTCCCCCAAAGGAAGAGGATTATGAACCTCACATTAACCCAGACACATATGAAGGAGAATTCTTCCAAGAGACACGTCTTTCCAAAAAGTGTTTCAAGAACCGCTATACTTCACCCCAAAACATTGAAGTAGACAGCGACAATGAATCCGACATCACCCCAGAGGAGGAACAAGAAGAGCCGGACAAGAAGAGGTTACTGCTGCGGATGACCTGTCAATGCTTGACCGATTATGTCAAGGTGGCCTTGCACATGTTGATGCCAATGAACCCTATGAGCCCATCATTGATTATAGTGATGATGATGATTATGCATCTATTGATGATACTGATCGAGATTATTAGTAGTGTCAGGTATTCAATTTTTTTATGTTGTACTTGATGATGATACACTTAAGTGATATACATATTATTATTCATGTCGGTACTTTTTTTATGTTGTACTAATTTCGTTTATTCTTTGTCATGGCAGGTGTTGAAAGATGGTGGGAGCTGGTCGGGAGCGCGCCGAGGCCCCTTCTTCGTCGACGCGTGGTGCGAGGTCTTCCATTCCACACGCACCTCTCCGCCGAGAATTGCTGGACAGTATGGCGACACCGCCGGGCCCTTCTTCGTCGACCACGGTGCCCAGCAGGGGACGAGGTAAGAAGAAGAGAGGAGGTGGAGCACATGGTCGCGGGAGAGGAGGTAGGGTGACTCTTACGACGCCTTCCTCACCGCCGCCCCCAGCTGTTTCACCCGAGCACGTGACTGCTAGGGTGGACTCGTCTAAGGAGGAGGCTGCACGGACTCTGGTCCACGAGCCTCCGGTCCACGGGTCTTCGGCCCACGAGCCTCGGGTCGACGGGCCTTCGGCCCACGAGACTTGGGCCCATGAGACTCGGGAGGAGCACACGTCTGGATGGGGTACCTGGTCGGGTCAGCCTGAGGAGCCGAGTGGCCACGCTGATGATGGCGGGGAGCCAAGTGGCCATGCTGATGATAGCGGGGAGCCGATTGATGAGGAGGGGGAGGAGGGGGGCAACGTCTACCAGCGTGGTGCTACACGGCTCCCGTCTGTGCCGGCGACCCGCGAGCAGAGGTGGTTGATTTTCCCTGATGGGGAGAGGTAAGTGCATTTAATCTTTTTGTACCTTCTGCATTCACGTTTCTTCAAATAACTGATGTGTTAGCCTTGTCATGCTGCAGGGGTTGGGACCACCATGAAAGTGTCCACCAGCCCAACTCCGTCCTTGGAGTTCTGATTCGGCAAAACTTCCCGGGGTTTGTCATGTTGCCTGGTGAGGGTCGGCTTCCAGAGGTTTGATTGACTTGGGAGCACTACTTGGCTGCCCCGGCCCCGCCGGGTGAGATTATCGACGGTGTCTTGTGCAAGACGAGGGTAGACGTCATGATCAGAAAGTTCTGGGTAATTGCTCCTTTACACAATTAAAAATCTTCAACTAGCTAGTTATTAATTGTACTAATCAATATTGTCTCATTTGATTGCAGACATTCTACAGGTGTGAGGAGGGATACGAGGAGGACGCGGATCATGTTATCCACAAGGAGTGCAAGCACCTACTTCAGAACTTACGGCATGAGGTTCGGGTGCAGGCTGTTCGAGACTACTACGCCGGGCGTGGTATCAAGAAGCCCAAGCAGGAGTGCCGCGATAAGTTCTTGAGTAAGGAGAAGTACATGAAGGTAGTTCTTAAGGCCTTGTACTTACTTCCTTCATTTAGTAATTCATAGTCACAGCGCTCAAGTTTCTATTTGCTAACTTAGGCCCCTCCGAGATGGTGTGCGGATCGGATGGATTGTTGGGAGGTATTGGTCAATGCGTGGTGCTCAAAAGAATGGCTGGCCACCCACAAAGAGGCCAAGGACAAACGTGCCCAAATGGAAGGTGTGCCACACCACCAAGGCAGCTCCAACTTATTTCAGTATAGGCGGAACTGGGTATGTGGTTTGCTTCATGATTCATGCCATTCATTCATCATGCTAGCTTTATCCCTTTAATTACTAATTTACTTTGTTTCTCTCTTTCAGGCACGCTACAATAAGGCGGATAAGGTGCCAGAGGTGTACGACCTGTATGCCATGGCCCACACTGGCCCTTACAAGAAAGTCAAGGCATTCTCTGCGTCTGACCTCGATGATCCAAAGAACTTCACCAACATCTCCGCCCACGACAAGCTCGTGCAATATAGAGATCAGGGGAAGGCGAGGAAAGGGGAGGACTTTAAGCCGAGCCAGGGTCCCATTGATACAGATCTGCTGATGATATCTGGTGGCGGGAGGTCCCATGGCTCCATAGCCATGGGAGATGGACTTATCCGTTGTCCTAGCACTCTCCCGGAGATCAAGGCGCGCCAGTCGAGCTCCGCTCCTGAGATAAGGCCTCGTGAACGGCCAGTCCAACTCGCCTTCAAGGTTAGTTATACGTACTCAGCTATCTTTCTCCATTACATTGTGTGCGCTTCCATCAATGATTACAAATGGTCATGTGAGTGGTGTTGCAGGCTGCTATACAGAGTGAGAGAGATAGAACGGAGAAACTTCTGGCGGAAGCGGCGGAGAGGCAGCGGGAGTTGGAGGAGAAGACGACAAAGATGTTGGAGCAAGAGAGGGCACGGAATGACATGCAGACAAGGGCCATGTACGAGCTCCTTGTGGTAAGTTTCTTCTGCAGATTACTTGCTAGTCTTAACATTTGAGTCTCATTACTAACTAGTATGACTCTGTTGTGAAAACCAAATGTGCAGTCTGTGTGCGAGAAGTCCGGTCAGACCGCTCCGCCGATGCCAGTGATTGCTCCTGGGAGCATGGTGAGTTTAATTTGAATGGACATTACTTGCTAGTCTTAACATTTGAGTGTCATAATGCTAACGAGACATTGGAAATGATCTTTGGTGCAGCTTAACTCCAGAAACGCATCGCACGATCCTTCTCCATCTACCGGTGCGAGCCAGCCCGCTCCTTCTCCAGCTACCGGCGCGAGCCAGCCCGCTCCTACACCTCCATGATCATGGTAAGTTTCTCTAGTGTTTTGCTTAACAAATGCATAAAGACCTAGAGTTAGCTTCTTTTCCTCCAAAATGACTTAATAAGCTTACTGACCTCATAAACCATCCATTCTACCTAAGTTAGCTCTAAAATGACTCATTTTACCTTAGTTAGCTTACAATTGATCCAATTTATCCAAGTTAGCTCTAAAGTGACCCATTTTATGTAGATTAGCTCCTAAATGATCCATTTTACCTATGTTAGCTTTAGAATGACCCATTTCACCTAGGTTAGCTCCAAAATGACCCATTTCACCTAGGTTAGCTCCAAAATGACCCATTTCACCTAAGTTAGCTCAAAAAAGATCCCTTTTACCTTAGTTAGCTCAAAAACATGGCATTTCACCTTAGTTAGCTCATAAACCACCCATTTCAACTAAGTTAGCTCCAAAATGATCAATTTCACCTAGGTTAGCTCATAAACGACCCATTTCACCTAGGTTACCTCATAAACGACCCATTTGACCTAGGTTAGCTCATAAATGACCCATTTCACCTAGGTTAGCTCATAAACAACCTATTTCACCTAGGTTAGCTCATAAGCGGCCCATTTCACCTAGGTTTGCTCATAAATGACTCATTTCACCTAACTTAGCTCATAAACGACCCATTTCACCTAGGTTTGCTCATAAATGACTCATTTCACCTAGGTTTGCTCATAAACGACCCACTTCACCTAGGTTTGCTCATAAACGACCCATTTCACCTAACTTAGCTCCAAAATGATCCATTTCACCTAGGATAGCTCATAAACTACCCATTTCACCTAGGTTAGCTCATAAATGATACATTTCACCTAAGTTAGCTAATATATGGCATATACTTCTTCTTCTAGTCTTCTTCTTCTATTCTTTTTCTTCTAGTCTAATTCTTCTTCTAGTCTTTTTTTTCTAACTTTCTTATTTGTCATTTTGCAGGTTTCATTCACTTCACGGAAGCCAGCTTCCTATGATGGATTGCTTGCTTTTTCCTGATTTTTCCTTTGATGCACTTCTTGTATTCTGCTCGCTTGCTATGATGAAACTTTGCATATTGTAATATGTATGGATCAATGGAACTATGTGCAACCTACTATGTATGTATGGATGGATATATATGTGCTGGATATTTATTATGTTGGATATATATGTGCTGGATATTTATGTGATGGATATATATGTGCTGTGAAATATTTGTTGTGATAATTGTTGGATATAAGAAAAACAGAACAAAAAAGAGGCAGTGCAGGCTCTTTGCCGTCCGCGACAGACGGCAAAGACCCCTTTGCCGTCGGTGGTAGACGGCAAAGGGGGCACGTGGCGCCCACCTGTGCTTCCTGGGGATGGACCATTTGGCCAATTTGCCTACCGTGGCAGACGGCAAAGCCAAGCTGATGGCAAAGACTTTGCCTTTGCCATCCGCCGGGCGGACGGCAAAAAAGAGCGGGCGCTAACGTATAGCTGACGTCATCTGGAGGACGGCCAAGAGGTGCTCAAGTTTTCCGTCCGCTGGCGGACGGCAAAGGCCGCCGTTAGCCGCCTAACAGAGTACCGCTGGCGGACGTGCAACATTTTGCCGTCCCCCTCTTTGCCGTCAGCCGCTGTAGGCAAAGGGCTCTTTGCCGTCTGCCATAAAAAGCAGACGGCAAAGGACCTGTTTACCCACCCTATCTTTGCCGTCACTGTTTGCCGTCCGCCGCGGACGGCAAAGTGCTTTGCCGTCAGCCGTCCCTGCCTTTGCCGTCCGCCATGGCAGACGGCAAAGTACTGGATTCCTGTAGTGGCTGCTCCTCACAGTGAAGTGACAAGACCCTGCGCCGGAGATGACACCTGAGTATGGGCGCCGTGTTCGGCATACCATAGTCAGCCTCACCGTCTGCAATCACTATCATCATGGCTGTAGAGCTAGCCTGCTTACAACTAGCCCTGTTCGACATAATTTCCCGTGCATAGATGCCCGTGCATTGCACGAAACACCAAGATTGGGGGTGGACGGCTCCGGCAGCGGCCATCGCGCCAGATTTTTCCACGGCCTTCTAGATGTGGTGGGGAGGAGATAAGGTTGATTGTGAGAGACAAGGAGTTGTTTATAAATATGGAACAAGTGCGGGCATCTTTTTGGAAAAATGGAGAAGCTTGGTTTGTATGCGTCAGATCTAGATGCGATGGCTATCGGTGAAAGATGAGAGGCACAACATCATCACCAACTCAGGACCTGTTTGATTTGCATGATTTTGAAAATGCAGGAATAGGACACGGCAATATTACAAGTTGTGATGAAAGGATCTTGGAGACTGCGGCCATGTGTTTGCAATCCCCGTCGCAGAGGCAGCTATCGACGGTGAGGTTGAGGGGGACGCAGCGCCAGAGGGGGCGCCATCGCAGGGAAAGCAGGGCGGTCCGCATGGTAGATTTTATGGGGAGGAGGCCGATGATGACGAGCAACATGTCGTCGGGGAGGCTGCTGATGAAGTCCAGGCTCGCCGAATGCGGTTTTGGCTCGAGCCACCTCCGCTTGTTGGCTGTCTCGCCGTCCATCTCAACCGGCCGCGACGCCGGTGTACACGTGTGCTGGTGTGTGTTGTGTGCTGGGTGTGCGCGAGTGCGTTCTTCCGTGCATGCCGCCGCGCAGTGGTGAATTGTGCGCAAGTGCGTCCTTCACGCGCAAGAAGTTTGTCCTTAATGCACCCTCAATTTACTAGCGTGCGGGGTGCTACCTCGAGTGGTTTCAACTTTGTTTACTTCACCGTGTGTCAGATGGGCCTCTAGTTTACTTATTTTCACCCACTGCCACATGGGCCAACACACGAAGATACAGAACACGAGCTGACAAGGCAGCATGTGGATTGGTTGACCAGTCAACTAAACAATATACAGAGCTATACGCTGACACAGTGAGTGTATAATCCGTTGGTATAGAGAGTTCGAGTGAGAGGGGAGGCCCGTGAGAGATAGCAGAGAGAGAGAGAGAGAGAGAGAGAAAGAGCTACTCCCTCCGTTTGATAATGTAGTTCCAACATTTTTTTAAGTCAAACTTTTGAAACTTTGACCAAGTTTATAAAGAAATTACTTATATCTACAATACCAAAGATAAATGATAGTATGAAGTAAGTACATGTTGTGATGAATCTAATGATCGTTCCAGATGTAAATGTTTTTCTCCACCTATACCTGATCAAACTTTTCTGAGGTTTGACTTTTCAAAACATCCATATGCTTATGGACGTGATAGAGTCCCTAACTAGAGAGAGAGAGAGTGAGTGAAAAAAGTGTGTGTGTGTGTGTGTGAAAGAGACATGGACAACACACGATAAAAGTAGAGAAAAAGCGTGCGTGTCTTATGCAAACATATCACACATGCATCTTCGACAACGGAGGCAAGGTGAGGAGATAGTGTGTGGTTGTTTGGAACGGAGAGATCAAGACCCCTAGCACATGGCCAAGAGGGGTCTGACAAACAAGGGAGAGAGGTCGAGAGAGACATACGGAGAAAATGCAGACATGGGGAGGAGAGAGTGTATGTTTGTCATAGAGAGATCCCCTGGAGATCGTGATGGGACTACATGGGTGGGAGATCGAGTGACAAGGTGTGTGTGCGATAGAAGATGCCCCGAGAGATATCGAGATAGATGTATGGATGGAAGGAGACAATGCGTGTGTTCCTGATGGCTAGTAAGAGATAATCATACTTAGGAGGGGGGAGTGCTTGCGCCTATGATGGAGTGAGGGATTTTGGTACTTAGGGGGTGCATGTCACATGGAGAGAGAACAAGGGCAGAGAGTGTTGGATGGGTCTATATGTATAGCGCGAGCGAGACATGTGTATGTGTGAACCAGGGAGATATAAGGCCAGTTTGCCTGGCCTGGGGTTGTGGCTGGATTTCATGCACGCTTGTTTGGTTGCTACCCTATGAAAAAGAAAGCCCGCCTGGCCTGGGTTCCCTTGCACTTTAATTAGCCTGGCTGAACTCCAGACACTGCAAGTAGCCTAGCCCAGGCGGCCGATTTCGAACGCCTGGCCGTGCCTGGTCGTGTGGCCATGAGGCTAACAGCAACATGGATGGATATTAGCATTAAATAATTCATGCATGGATTGATTGATAGAATGTTGATGCTTTGCCTGGCCCAGGCATGAACCAAACGCTTCAGCACCACACAAGCCTGGCCAGGCAGAAATATTTACATCTCACGTTCACACCAGACAGTACCGGCCATCAAGGCATGAGGGTCAGTTCATGAACCAAACTGACCAGTAAAGTTTGAGAGAGATTGAGGAGCCCCGATAAGGCTGAGTGGCGCGTCAGATAGCTGAGAGGGGGAAAGAGATATTCCATCCGCTCGATAATGCAGTGCATGTAAATTTTTTAGAAGTCAAACATTGGAAACTTTGACCAGGTTTACGCAAATGTTATTTACATCTACAATACCAAATATACATAATACAAAACTACATGTCATGGTGAATCTAATGGTATATGTTTGCCGTACTAGATGTAATTCTTTTTCTCCACGTACATGGTCAAACTTTGTGATGTTTGACTTTTCAATAAATCTATATGCTATGGACCGAGGAGAGTGCCTCAGTCGATACAGATCAAGTGCGTGTGAAGGAGAATGAGTAAGTGTGCAAAAAGAGTATGTGTGTGAAAGAGAAAGTGACAACAAACAATAAATTAGAGAGAGAGTGTGTGTTTTTTCGTTTCTTATGCGAACATATCACGCATGCATCTCCGAGATGGAAAAGCGAGGCGAGGAGATACACGAAGATAGCTAGTGTGTGATTGTTTGCAACGGAGAGAGACACCCCTGTAGCACATGTCCAATAGAGGTCTGGCCAACAAGGAACAAAGGTCGAGAGGGACACATGGATGGCATGGACGCATGGGGAGGGAGAGAGGGTGTGTTTGTGATAGAGAGATCCCGTCGAGATCGTGAGGGGACTATATGGGTGGGAGATCGAGGGAGTGCGTGCGCGATAGAAAGATGCCCCGAGAGAAATCGAGATAGACCATGCACATGTTTGTGATGGAGACTAAGATTAGCTAGTCATATACATATAGGGGGACTGCGTGTGCCTACAATTGAGTGAGAGACCATCATACTTGGCTAGCTGGGCATGAGATTGTGTGTGTGCGCGTGTGAGATGGAGAGAGAACGAGGGGGAGAGATAGAGTTTTAGATGGGCCTATCGAGTGCGAGTGAGATATGCATGTGTATGTGTGACCCAGGTGGATGGAGAGTTTGAGGGGGGAAGAGCTCCGAGACGACATAGTGGTGCGTGAGAGAGTTACGGGCAAAGAGCCAAGGAATTTGTGTGCGTACGATGAGTGCACCCAAGATATCTAGCTTGGACTAGCTAGAGTATCATACATAGTGTGCGAGAGAGACCTATAGATGGTGTATATATGCATGCGAACTAGAAAGACCCCCCCCACACACACACAAAGAGAGAGAGAGAGAGATGGAGAGAAGGGAGAGGGACCAACAAGGTTTTTGTGTCGGATGTGTGCGACAGAATTGAAGATTGTCGGCGAGAGAGAGAGAGAGAGAGAGAGAACAGGAGTCCGGGAGAGGGGGAGGTCGCGTTTTATGCATCAAAGACTGATATAAACCATGTTTCGATATAAACTTGCATTCAAATATTTAAATTGGAGAACATGTTGTCTGCAATCCACACATGAACGGATATATGCGTATATCAAACAAGTTCATTAATTTGACTTTCAACATGTTCATGGAGTACTATAATACTGTACAACATGCTACTCGATTGAGGTGTTCAATTTTGGATTTAGTTCACTATTTTGACCTACTGAACGAGCTATTTCATTGAATCGAGATATTTCATTTTGGGTTTGATTCGCGTTTTTGAGTGGGTCAACTATTTGTCATATAGTAAATCGCTAGCAACGAGCATGTAAAAACACATTACTCCCGAGCATCATCTCTCCATCTAAAAAAGAAGTGGCAAGCTAATATTTCAAAATTTGATCCGAATCGACTTGGTAAGGTAGACGTGGATGCTCGTTCTCCCAAAATTTGAACGAACCGTTAAACATCCTCTCTGCTCGGTGGAATTCGCCCGAGCAAATAAATGGGAGACGCGAAATTACCGTCCTATGTGGGACACGCATCAATTGGCCCGTTGTACATCGAGGGTAGGTTCGTAACTTCATCCAAGCGCGCCTTCTCCTCGGCCGAAATGACATGTGCCGAATAATTCATAAACCATGGTCGGCAAAACATGCTCTCCTCGCCCGAAATAGCTCGCGCCCACTATTTCAAAACACGCTCTCCTCGCCCGAAATCGCTCGCGCCCACTATAGTTCAAAACACGCCCTCCTCGCCCGAAATCGCTCCCGCCCACTATTTGGGGAGAAGCAAAGTTACTCTACTATCCCCGACCCTCAGTACACAGACCCAAGCCGAGAAGCCTATAGGCAAGGGTAGAACTGTAACTCCCCCTCACATTTCAGACAAATGCGTCCGTAAGACATGGTTCCACTCCCCTCCCAATCCCCCCCCCCCGCCCGCCCCATTCATACCTCGTGGGCGCCAAATCACCTTATCTCCGGGAAGCTCCCTTCTCCCGAGCCTCGAAACCTCAGCCCCACCTCCATGGCGCCCCCCGTTGCACCAATTTCACAGCCGCCCTCCTCCCTAATGCCGGAGACGCTGTCCATTTGCCGTCGTGCACTGGGCCGTGTGCCTCTTACTCCGTGCTGCTGGTGCTGCCTCGACGACGGCCGCGTGAACCGTACCGGAGCCGATTCACCCCCGCCGTTGTTCACGGCGCCGGAGCGGCTCCAACTTCGGATCCGTCCAGAGTCCTGGCGCTGCTTCATCATAGCCGTCGACCGTCGCGACATCGCTCTTTCCCTGCCGTCGGTCGCCACCGCAACCGCGCCGGCCTCACCGACTCGGCAGCTGGACCTGCCTACTTCACCATGCCGCCAGATAGGTCGCACCCTCATCTCAAATCACTTTATTTAGGCGTCAGTTGTCTGAATTTTTATTCTGGGCCAATCGATTCCCAATGGGAAGCAGCACCCCTCGAGGCGGCGGAGCTCCTAGGCTACCGGTTGGCTGGTGTCTAATGTAAGGGTGCGGGGCCGCAAGTTCGGCGCGGAAGCAGCGCTTACATGGCTATCTTTTAGAGTTGTGTGGGTTGAAGGTACTGCCACCGCCAGATCTGGATGACGGGGAGTCTTTGTGGATTGGCCCGGGGGCGGGGCTACCACGGCAGTGCGGTGGGGCGGGGAGCGGGGTTTTGGCCGGGGCCACGGACGGCGGAGGCAGGCTGCTCTGCCGTTGGTCGCTGGCTCTTCGGGGAAGATTCCGAACAGTGTCAGCCGGGAGGCAGAAGATGGCCAGCCATCCGACATAGATCGGACAGTACCAAAATAAAATAAAATCCTGTGACCCCAATTTAGTCTTCAGTCAACAGACGTGTGACCACTCTCGTACCTTGCTGTTGATCTCTTAGTGTATTTCTTCAGATCAAAGAGATATGTCGTTCTTAACATTATGCGTTATCTGCATCTTCAGACACACCGTCTTCCGACTCACCGCAGCTGCTCCAACAAGGGAAGCATACACCAGAAGGGAGCTATAGTCCCCACTCAACAGTTCCCTGCATCGAATGCGCGTGCCCGACATGGACAGCCACAACAACTGCAGGGCCATCGACAAGTCAGCACATGATGCTCACTCCTATGGATGGCAGCCAGATAGGTTGTACCCTCATCTTACTTGTGTGCAACATTTATGGCTTTGTTATTCATCTAAGCATGGAAAATAGATCATCACATTTCACTGTATATTCATGCTGATCTCTTACGGGTCTTGTTCAGGAGTTAACGTTGTTCCATAGTTCAGCTAAGATACTTGTTCTTTAGGTAACGTTGTTCCATAGTTATCATCCATCAGCCAATGCTATCCCACAGGCTGGTGATTATAGTATTATACCACTTCTAGTATTACCTATGTTGTTCTTTAATACTTTTGTGTGCCATCTAGTTAATCTCGAGTACAAACGATACATATTCTGTAGCTTTCATCTGTGTTCTCCCTTTAGTTTATGAGACCTGTTGCTGCTAGTTAACCCCAGTCCTACTATTTATGTCGTCTCCTACAGGCACTCATTACATAAATCTAACTACTAGTTGTCTTCCATGCATGTCAGATATAATTGCACACACTGATATATCCACAAGAACCTCACGGAGCAATGTAAAGGCCAATAAACTTGATGTCAATGATACCCAATATGATGGAACATGTAAAGGCAGTTCTTCAGAAGACTTGCAGAAAGATGATGAATCCTCTTCACCCCACAAGGTCCTTGCTCTAACTTGGCCTGTGATATGGGTACAACATGCATATAATGTCCTGGAGTGTATCTACTCTGTTGCAATGCCATGTGCTTAGCATGCTGATCATGCATGTAAATATGTCATGCCTTCCTGTTTTTCAGTACCTATTCCATTCATGATAACATGTTTTCAAATTCAAGTACTGTCATTCTACTCTATCGCAATGCCATCTGCTTAATTTGGACATCATGCTTCTGAATATCTTATGCATTGTTATTCATCAGTATGTACTTCATCTGTCTACCATACCATGTTTTTTTACATTGAAGTGTTGTTCTAGTGCTCTGTTGCAATGCCATCTTATTTTCCCAATCATACACGTGTATGTTGCCTTAGTTATTTCTGTACGTATTCCGCTAGCATACAGTTTTACATTCAACTAGTGTTTTTTTGCTGTGTTGTCCTGTCGTATCCCTAGCTCTTACACCATACTCCCTCCGTCCGGATTACATGTTGCCGAAATGGATAAAAAAGGATGTATCTAGAACTGAAATACGCCTAGACCCATCCATTTTTTCCGGATGGAGGGAATACATGTCAATATGTCATGCCTTTCTATTCTTCAGTACCTATTCCATCTCTCTGCTGTCGCATGTTTTATAATTAAAGCACCATTCTTCTATACAAGGCATGCAAGGGGAAGACGACTATGTTAGAATCTGAAGGGTTACAAACAAGGCCTTTGCAAAAGATCCAAACGCCAGGAGATAATAAACCAACTCCAGTTTTTATAGATACTGCTCCAGCACAGAGAAACCCAACTCCTACTGATAATAAGCAGATTCCAGTGGCCAAAGAACTAGTCCGCTCCAGTCCAGCAAAAATATGTCAACTCAATTCTAAGAAGCGTGTGCGTATCCTTGCATCATGAAATTTTATAGCATGCTGATCATATTTTCTACATGTTTCTTACCCATCTCTCTTTTAGAAAATAAGCTTAACAGATAGAAGAATTTCTGCAATGGTATCGTTTATGAGGAAAGATTCTTGCAGGAATTCTCTGTGCTCCAATGTAGATGTAAGTACCTGTTGTATATCACTATATTTTTACATCAGCATGTATTTTGTTAATCGGCGTGAATCCAACCTTTATCTGATCTAAATTTAGTTGTAGCAAAATGTATGATTAAAGGCCACAATGTTGATTTTTGCAAGGAAAACTGCCTGGTAGTTTTGCATCCTGAGCTGCATGAGTGTACTATCTCATATCAGTGGGTTTGAATACTTTGGTTCTGCAGTGGGTTTTTCAGTGTTTTTTTACTGTGTTGTCCTGTCGTATCCCTAGCTCTTACATCATACTCCCTCCGTCCGGATTAAATGTCGCAGAAATGGATAAAACTGGATGTATCTAGAACTGAAATACGCCTAGACCCATCCATTTATTTCCGGATGGAGGGAATACATGTCAATATGTCATGCCTTTCTATTCTTCAGTACCTATTCCATCTCTGCTGTAGCATGTTTTATAACTGAATCACCATTCTTCTATATAAGGCATGCAAGGGGAAGACGGCTATGTTAGAATCTGAAGGGTTACAAACCAGGTCTTTGCAAAAGATCCAAACGCCAGGAGATAATAAACCAACTCCATTTTTCATAGATACTGCTCCAGCACAGAGAAACCCAACTCCCACTGATAATAAGCAGATTCCAGTGGCCAAAGAACTAGTCCGCTCCAGTCCAGCAAAAGAATGTCAACTCCATTCTAAGAAGCGTGTGCGTATCCTCGCATCATGAAATTTTATAGCATTCTGATCATATTTTCTACATGTTTCTTACCCATCTCTCTTTTAGAAAATAAGGTTAAACGATACAAGACTTCCTCCATTGGGATCGTATTCGAGGAAAATATCTTGCGGGAATTCTCTGTGCTCCAATGCTGATGTAAGTACCTGTTGTATATCACTATATTTTTACATCAGCATGTATTTTGTTAATCGGCGTGAATCTAACCTTTATCTGATCTAAAATTAGTTGTAGCAAAATGTTAAAGGCGCCAATGTTGATTTTTGTAAGGAAAACTGCCTGGTAGTTTTGCATACTGAGCTGCATGAATGTACTATCTCATATCACGCACATTACTGAATTGTAGTGCTTCTCTGGTTGCCCATTCATTCATTGTGTCAATGTTGCTTTCGTATTACCTTACCTGGCTGATGATAGCTGTGCCATATTGTGTTAATTTGGTGTAGGCTAGTTGCCCAAACGTTCGTTGTGTCAATGTTGCTTTCCTATTATCTGACTTGGCCAATGATAGCAATGCTAGTGTGTTAATTTTGTGCAGGCTGCTGAAGATAAGAAGACAAACTCTGAAAACAGCAAGGCAACCCCATTGTTTCTTTCCAGTAAATCTAGGCCAGGTAATATGGCAATAACTCATGATTAATCTGTTTGGTTCCCGTCCTAATTTATGTTATGATGCAGTGGTCGAGACACTCTCCACTATCAATAATACAAGCCTGCCAAAATCGCCATCTGAATCTGTTCAGTATCCTCTGTCTCGAATGCAACGGAATAAATGTATGTTTGTGAACCAATTAATGGCTGAAGCAATGATGGAAATGGTGGATGAATCAGAGGTGCAGAGTCGTGCGACACAACAACTGATCAATGTTTTCAGAGACAGTGTAGCAAAGCAGCAAGAACTTGCCCACATGCTTATGGGCGTCATCTGTGCTGAGGTTGCAGATTGTGACGTTGTAGATGGTTAGGTTCTGCTCATTTATTTGCACTGGCATCAATCTTTGATTGCCCAGTGGATGTAATTTCCTGTAATATATGCTGGATGTGCAACGTTATTCCCTGTATGCCGTACCTTTGCTTGATCGGTTTTGGTCCTGTGCATAATTGCTCGTCGTAATGGGCTCAAATTATCTAATTTGGCCTAAAGACATGAACGAACTTTAGTGGGCCCATTAAGTTAATGGGCCGTTACTAGGCCGAAAGTTAATGGTCGGCCCTCTTACCTCCCGGGTCGTTAACAGGCCGACATCGAAGCGGGCAACAGGTGGCCCCAATTTATTTCACGGGCCGTTAACAGGCCGTTACTAAGTTTGGGCTACATATGGCCCAACTATACTGTAGGCCTTTAGCAGGCCGAAAGAGACAGCGGGCTTGTACTGGACCATGAAGAGCATGGGCCGCTAAGAGGCCGAAAGTCAGGTCGTATTGTAAACGGCCCAACTGTGTTGTGGGCCTTTAGCAGGCCGAAAGAGAAACCGGGCTGGTATTGGACCATGAAGGGCATGGGCCGTTAAAAGGCCAAAACTAAGGTCCGACTACAAATGGCCCAACTCATTTATGGTCCGTTAACAGGCCGAAAGGCACACAGGGCCGGGAATTGGCCCAACACTTAAATGGGTCGCTAAAAGGCCAAAACTCAGGTCCGACTACAAATGGCCCAACTGATTTATGGGCCGTCAACAGGCTAAAAGTGACACCGGGCCAGAAATTGGCCAAACACTTAAACGGGCCGCTAAAAGGACGAAACTCAGGTCCGACTACAAATGGCCCATCAGATTTATGGGCCGTCAACAGGCTGAAAGACACACCGGGCCGGAAATTAGCCCAACATTTAAATGGGTCGCTAAAAGGCCGAAAGATGTACATCCTGAAAATTGGCCCATCCATTAAATGGGCCGTTAACAGGCCGAAATATCATTGGGCTAATATTGAGCCCAAATATATAGCGGGCTATTAACGGGCTCGAACTGACGATAGGCTGCAATGGTGTCAAATCTTTAACGGGCCGTTGACGGGCCTAATTGGCACATATCATATGGGACGTGGGCTTAAATGGACCTGACACAAGTAGGCCTTATATGGGCCGGCCTGCTAATTTTTACGGGGTCGTCCTTTTTCACTGGAATGGGCCACTATTGGGCCATGCCACATGTCGACCTATCATAGGCGCCTCCTGTCCAATGAGTGGATGACATTTGTCCCAACGGTGAGGCAACACGTGTTTCCTTCGGCCAATCAGAATTTTACACGTGGAAATTTCCCATTGGTCTGGGCTGTTAACGGGTTATCGGATCCAAAATCCAACCCGATAGCTTAACGGTGTTCCGTTATGGTGGATGCCACGTGTCGGTCACCCTTGATGAAAGCACTTCTGTGACGCGCAATTTATCGTCATGGAAGTGGACACTTCCGTGATGATAATTTTGGTAATGTCATGGAACACTTCTACGACAGCACATGTATGACTATCTTGCTTCTGTCATAAAATCGTCATGGATGTACATACATGACAAAAAACGCGACCTACTGTGACAAACACGTATCATCACGGAAGTGTATTTTTTGTAGTGCTATCTATGCTTTTCTCATCTCAAACTCTATTCATGCTACATCACAAAGTTTGATCAAGTCAGATTCGGACCACTCTGTGTGAGGAGCACTCGGAGTCCCCGATTCGTCATAGGCTTAAACTTCCAAAACTTCTTTGTGCGTTTCGGTCTGACCGATTCATCCATTTCGGTCATACCGAGATCACTAAGTCGATCTAGGTTTTCAATCTCAATGCAACCGATTTGAACTTTTCGGTCACACCGAGTTGTAGTAACTACTTGGAGTTATGCATCTTGGTGCCACCGAGTTGTTCCACTCGGTCACACCGACAGGGTCAGGCTATATATATCCCCGGGCCAAAATTTGGAAAATTCTCCGAACCCCTTCGCCCGCGCTCATCCTGCTCTGCCTCCCTGGGTCTCCGGATCGTCCTCCTCATCGCCAGCTGCCTCCCGCCGCTGGTCTTCGCCGCCGTCAATGAAAATCGTCTCCGCCATTGCCGCCGTAGCAGGTCCATCACCGCACTTAGGGTATGTACTTGATCCTTGTGCTAATCTCACTCCGATTCCTAGCACATTGTTTTGCCATGTATCTTGCCACGATTGAGATCACTCTATCCAGCGAAATTACTCCGTAGTTTAGTTGTGGATTGAAAATTTAGGGTTAGGTTTCCGCCAAAATCATCTCGGACCAACCGAGTTGTTGAAATCGGTTCCACCGATTTGGCTAAGGCCATTGCACATGTGATTCTCGGTCTGACCGAGAATTGCAAATTGGTGTGACCGAGTTCAATTCTTTGTGAAACCCTAGCAGTCTCGGTGCCACCGAACTGTGACTCTGTCTGATCGAGTTCACTAGTTTAGGTTCCAAAAGCTACTTCGGTATCACCGAGTTTTCAAATCGGTAGATCCGAAATGCTTTCTGTGGAAAACTAAAACTAAGTTTTTGACTCATTCTTTTGCAAAAACCTCTGTACTTTGTGATGCTCATCTACTCTACCTCATCTATAATCCATTCACAGGGTCTGCTGTCAGTGTGTGCATCATGTCAGATCAGAGTGACAGTCAGAACAAGTCTGAGGAGCAAGTTAACATGAGTGAGGGCACTAGTCCCTCTAGCAGCTATGATGATGGAAGCAGGAGTACACCTAGCAACTTGCCTAAGGTAGCCACCAGGGCCAGAAAGAAGAGAACCTCAGATTCTGAGGATGAGGACTATGTGGCTATTGAGGAAGAGGCCACCTCAAAGAGGAAAGTTCTGAAAAAGGAATATGGCACAACTGCTGCCACTAAGCCAGGAGTGAGGACAAAGGTTCCTGCCAAGAGAGTTCTTATGTCAAAGGACAGAACATCTACTCAAGAAACTTTGGGATCTACACCCAAAGAACAGGTTGTGGTAGAGAAGAAAAGGAAAGAAAGGATCAAGAAGACCATGGCCAGAGTAATTGAGAAGCCCTCAATGATGGAAGAGGAAAAGGAAGAGGTTGCTACACTAGCACCTAAAGCTCAAAAGCTTATGGGAGATGCTATAAGATCAGGGGCTGCTCCATCTAAGCCCATAGAAGCTCTCAAGGCAGCTGCTCCAAAACCCAAAGCTGCACCCAAGAGGAGTAGAAGGAATATTCCAGCTGCAGAGAAGAACAAGGCCCCAGTGCCTGAAGCTGCTATAGAAGAAGAAGATGATGAGTCACATGTCTTGAGGAAGTTGAAGCCCAAAATTCCAGATCATAATGATGCTCATCCAGTAGCTGAGGACATGAAGCTCAGGAAGGATGCATGACTCAAACAATGGAGATTGACTGATCCCTATGTAGTCAGGAGAAGAACTAATGTGGACTACAAGTTCCATACAAAGGAACAGCAGGACTTCTATGAGACAGTGTTGCTTGACAAGAAACCTATAGTCCGTGATATGAGATGGGTGGACTGGGAGTACATCAGGGAAATTTAAGAACACTATCCTAGAGTCTATGATAGTTTCAAGTCTTGTGGAGTAGAAGACTTTGTTGGGCAGAAGCTCGCAAAGTGGAATGATGAGCTTATTATGCAGTTCCACTCCACAACTCATTTCTACCCAGATGGAAGGATTGTCTGGATGTCTGAAGGTACTAGGTACCAGTCAACAGTTGAAGAATGGGCAAAATTGATCAATGCTCCTAAGGAGAATGAATATGACTTGGATGTCTATGCCAAGAAGAAGAAGGATCACAACACCATGGCACATATGTACAGAGAGATCCCAGATGCTGCTCTTGAGACACACAAATTTGGATCAGTACATTACCTTCTGTCAGGTTTGCCAACAATCAACTAGATCCTCAGGCACACTCTATTGCCAAAGTCAGGTGATCAAAATATTATCAGAGGCCATGCAATTAACCTGCTTCACATATTTGATGTGCCTCAAAAGTTCAAAGTCATGAGCCTAATTGTGGAAACTATAAAGAGGACAACTGTAGATCAGAAGAGAAGTTGTGGGTATGCCCCACAGATCCAGGAAATAATCAACTCCAAGATGGGCACTGGCACATATCTCTGGGACAAGTATCATATACCCATCTACCCAGACTTTGAGGACAACACTGTGGTGATGGATGAGAATGAACCATCTTCTGTGCAAGCACAAGCAAAGAGGGAGAAGACAAGGACTGAAAAGGCTGCAAAGATGCCAACCATTGATGAGGCATCTCAATATCTTCTGAAGAGCAAGCAAGATCAGCTTGGCTACTTGATTGCCTGCACTCTGAGGATTGAGAAGGGATTGGCCACCCTGACTCAAAACCAGGAGAGCTTGGAGAGGATCATGGAAAAGAAGTTCTATGATTTAGATGTGAAGGTCACTGAGATACAGTCAGTTGTTGAGCAACTTCAGGATGAAGTGCAGGAGAAGAAGGGCAAGTCTACCACTGATGCTTTTGCTAGAGTGCCCAGAGGACAGAGATCTGCTGCAGTGCCAGTTACAGACACCAGAGCAACTTCGTCTGCACCAGCTACAACTTCAATGCCACCTGCTCCAACACCCACTCCACTAGCTCCATCTACATCAACTGATGCCTTCGTCCTTGGAGTTTTATCTACACCACCACCTGAAGACCAAGCCTGAGAGTCGATCTAGCACTATGCATTTTTTATGAACTTTTTGGTAACTTGTTGCCAAAGAGGGAGAAAATGTATAGATCATAGGCTTCGAGAGAGTGTTGCTCTTTGTTCTCTCTTGTTTTTGGTGGTTGAACTTGTTATTTGCTTATTTGAGATACTTTATGCTTTTGTGTGATGCTTGGATGATCATGTGTTTGATCATATGCTACCTTAATGCTTGTTGGATGACATTATCCTTTTATATCCCCATATGATCATTCACTTTGCTTGGTGATGAGTGCATGTATCTCATTATTATCATTTTGATCGCTCCACCAAGATGTATGTGACGTGGAAGAGTAACCCATGTTCCTAACTCATTGTGCATTTGCAGTCCAAAGCAAATCTTAAATTATGCACAAATTTAGGGGGAGCTCTTGCTTTTCACATACTTCTCAAAGCGACAATGTTTTCACTCTTATTATCATTTGTCGAAGCTTTGATCTATATGTTGTCATCAATTACCAAAAAGGGGGAGATTGAAAGTGCAACTATCCCTAGGTGGTTTTGGTAATTCCTAACAACATATAGCTCATTGAGCTAATGCTATTTCAAGATTAATATCTCAGGAAAGCTCAGTGATTGGCATGGCATGGATGAGAAAAGTGGACCCCTCAAAATGCTAAGGACAAAAGGATTGGCTCAAGCTCAAAGCTCAAGACTCTACATTTTCTATTTTAGTGATCCAAGATCACATTGAGTCTATAGGAAAAGCCAATACTATCAAGGAGGGATGAGGTGTTGCTTAATGAGACTCTTGCTCAAAATGCTTAGTGATATGCTCCAAAACCCTCAACTACTTTCTCATATCCACATACGACCTAAACCAAAAGTCAAACTCGGCCCCACCGATTCTTTCTATCCGGCGCCACCAAGTTTAGATGCATAGCCACTGCCACAAACCCTAGGCAAATCAGTCTCACCGATAGGGATCTCGGTCTCACCGAGATGGGATTGTAATCTCTCGGTTTCCCTTCATAACGTTTCGGTCCCACCGAGATTGCAATGTAAACTCTCTGTTTCCCTTTCGTAACATTTCGGTCTCATCGAAATGAGCGAATTGGTCCCACCGAGTTTAGCTGACCAACTCTCTGGTTAACTTATTACCAAAATCAGTCTCACCGAGTTTGTGTAATCAGTCTCACCAAGATTACGTTATGCCCTAACCCTAACCATATTGGTCCTACCGAGTTGCATGTCTGTCCCACCGAAAATCCTAACGGTCACTAGATTTGTTGAATCGGTCCGACCGAGTTTACCAATTTGGTCCCATCGAGATTGGCAAGTTGTGTGCAATGGTTAGATTTTGTGTGGAGGCTATATATACCCCTCCACCTCCTCTTCATTCATGGAGAGAGCCATCAGAACAAACCTACACTTCCAACTTACTTTTTCTGAGAGAGAACCACCTACACTTGTGTTGAGGCCAAGATATTCCATTCCTACCATATGAATGTTGATCTCTAGCCTTCCCCAAGTTGCTTTCCACTCAAATATTCTTTCCACAAAATCCATATCCCGTGAGAGAGAGTTGAGTGTTGGGGAGACTATCATTTGAAGCACAAGAGCAAGGAGTTCATAATCAACACACCATTTGTTACTTCTTGGAGAGTGGTGTCTCCTAGATTGGCTAGGTGTCACTTGGGAGCCTCCGACAAGATTGTGGAGTTGAACCAAGGAGTTTGTAAGGGCAAGGAGATCGCCTACTTTGTGAAGATCTACCGCTAGTGAGGCAAGTCCTTCGTGGGTGACGGGCATGGTGGGATAGACAAGGTTGCTTCTTCATGGACCCTTCGTGGGTGGAGCCCTCCGTGGACTCATGCAGCCGTTACCCTTCATGGGTTGAAGTCTCCATCAACGTGGATGTACGATAGCACCACCTATCGGAACCACGACAAAAACATCCGTGTCTCCTATTGCGTTTGAATCCTCCAAACCCTTCCCTTTACATTCTTGCAAGTTGCATGCTTTACTTTCCGCTGCTCATATACTCTTTGCATGCTTGCTTGAACTGTGTTAAGATTGCTTGACTTGTCCAAAGTTGCTAAAATCTGCCAAGAACTAAAATTGGGAAAAGGATAAGTTTTATTTGGTCAAGTAGTCTAATCACCCCCCTCTAGACATACTTTCGATCCTACATAAGGCTTGTCCCAAGGACCCCTTCCTGTTGCCGCGCATTGACCAGATTGTTGACTCCACTGCTGGATGTGATCTGTTATCATTCCTTGATGCCTACTCGGGGTACCACCAAATCTTCATAGCGAGAGAAGATGAAGAGAAGACAACATTCATCACACCATGTGGCACGTATTGCTTTTTACGTATGCCTTTCGGGTTGAAGAGCCTTGGCTCGACGTTTGCAAGGGCAGTCCAGATTGGTTTTGGAGGAGACATTTGCGAATCTGCGCAAGATCAACCTCAAGTTGAACCCTGAGAAATGTGTCTTCAGTGTTCCGTCTGGCAAACTTCTCGGGTTCTTTGTGTCACAGCATGGGATCGAAGCGAATCCAGACAACATCAAGGCTATTGAGCAGATTAGGGCACCCAAGCGGATCAAGGACGTGCGTCGGCTCCCTAGTTGCATTGCCGCCATGAGCAGATTCATCTCCAGGTCTGCTGAGCATACCCTTCCCTTTTTAAAAATCTTGAAAAGGCGAGCCTAATGGAGTAGACCCCAGAGGCCGAAGCGGCACTTGTCGGCGTTCTGGGAATGGGGGTCCCCAGACTTTCCTGCGGCCTACGGCGTGGCTCAAAGGGGGGCCCAGCGCGGCCCATCTTCACCAACACAAACCCAAGACCCTCGCGAGGGGCCAAGCCTCACGGGGCGAACGACGTGGAGCTTCCTCAGGCACGGCCTCATCAGGCTGGCTCGTGAGGAGGCGGAGAGATCAAGGCGGGGTACCTCACGAGGTGCCCGTGACGCAAGCCATGACGACCAAGGGCGCCAGGCGGGTGCCAGCCCGCGCAGTGTCCTCCTTTCCTCTTTGGTGCAAAGGGGGCAAGCGCAGCCGCGGAGTACCGAGGCATCAGGCAAAGGATGCCATTTCGGTGCAACAAGACCAAGACCAGAAGGACTGCAAGACGGAGGTCATCGTGGAGCCCAAGACGGCGTCACCACCAAAGCTTTGCGTAGGCGAAGACTACTTTTGTCAAGGTAGCTAGTACTAGCTGTCCCCCTTCAAATTAGCCCACCATTGTTGGCTCCCTTCCCGCTCGATATTTTGGAAGAGGACCAGGGCCTCTATAAATAGGACCAGCCACCCACAGGAGGGGGCAGCTGGGTGAGAGGTTAGAGGTTGGAGATCGAAATCCGAGAGAGAGAGAGAGAGAGAGAAAGGTGACTGAACTCCTCCCAGCAGTTCATCCCCCCAGCCAAGAACAGACCCTCGCGAGGCTGTTCTTCCTTATATTGTTCATTATCATCAGCCCAAGAGGCAATCCACCACACCACACACTGGAGTAGGGTATTACACCACAACGGTGGCCCGAACCAGTATAAACCCTGTGTCTCTTGTGTTGTTCTTTCCATAGTTTAGATCTTAGCGAGGCGGAGGGGTGTAGGTAGGTAGGAAGCGAGATCTCCGCGCGCACCCCAGTGTTCGAACCTCAAGGGTCTGCCGGAACCCGAAATTCGACATTTGGCGTGCCAGGTAGGGGTGCGTCGGGATTTGTCTTCCACCACCCCGTTCTCCTCCGACCATCACGCCCATGTCTGACGCTCGTCGGGCCCGCGCCGAGCGCCGGGCCACTCTCGCTTCCCGCGTTGCCCAGACGGCCCCTGTCAGCGGGCGTCCTCGCCGTTCCCCGTCACCTGCCATCAATGCCGCCACCGGCCCGGCGAGGTACGAGCAGCAAGCATCGTCTCAGCATCCGTCCGTGCGGCAAGACGGCCGCACCGCAACTCCCTCGCTCACCCCAGCTGGTTCTTCGTCCCGCGCGCTCCGCGCGCCCATGGAGGCTCGGGCTGCACTCATCGCGAAAAACGAGCTCCTGCGCTACCGTCCCGTTGATGACGTCTATGAAAAATGGCTCGACCACGTCGCCGAGCTCGTCCGCGCCGCAGGGGGCTCTCCTGCGCCGTCCGTTCCGCTGCACCGCACCCCGCCCCGCGCGGGCGATGAAGCTCCGGCAGCGCCCCGGCCGCCTCCTCCTCAGGAAGGCGCCATGGCTCCAAGGCGCGTGGCTCCTGGGCGGAACCCGCTCCGTCAGGTGCCAGCGCGGCAAGAACAGAGCTGTCAAGAAGTGCCTCGCCCGCAAGAAGCTGCCCCGGCGCTCCCTACTCCAGCACGTCGCGACCATGCTCCCGCTCCCGCGCGTCAAGACCCCGCGCTGCTCCCAGATGCAGCGCGTGGGGACATGCAAGACCAAGCTCTCCGTCACCCAAGGCCTCCCGTGGCCACAGCAGGATGTCGCGCCTTCACCGCTGAGCTACCCAGCGTCGCGTGCTCCCGGCAAGTTCAAGCCAGACCTGCCTCCTCGTTACGACGGCACGGCTGACCCTGCGGAGTTCCTCCAGCTCTACGAGCTGGGCATCGAAGCTTCCAACGGAGACGAGCAGGTCATGGCGAACTGGTTCCCCATGGCGCTCAAGGACGGGGCCCGCACCTGGCTCCTGAACCTGGCTCCAGGCACAATCTCCTCCTAGGACGAGATGCGCACCCGCTTCATCGCCAACTTCCAAGGTACTCGTGATCGGCCACCCGCTGTGAGCGACATGCGCCGCATCAAGCAACAGCCCGGGACACCCTGCGGAAGTACATTCAGCGCTTCAACAACGCACGCCTCAAGATTCCCAAGGTGACTGAGGAGGCCATCATCTCAGCCTTCTCCGATGGCGTGCGCGACGTCAAGATGAAGGAGGAGCTGGCGATGCATGAAGACCTGTGCACTTCCTTGGAGCTGTTCAACCTGGCAACCAAATGTGCCAAGGCCGAGGAAGGGCGTCTCTCCCTCCTCGAGCTGCCTGCCGCAGACCCAGAAGAGAAGAAGCCCAAGGCCAAGGATGTGAAGCGCAAGGGGGCTGCCGTGCTCGTGGCAGAACCAGACACCAAGCGGGGCAGAGATCACCCCGAACCTTCCAAGGGCAGCCGGTACTATGTGTACCACGACCTCCACACCCACAACACCAATGAATTTCAAGAGCTCCGAGCCGTGCGAGAAGGAAGGATCGGCCGTTGCCCTGACTGCGGTGACCGGGGCTACGGTCGAGGAGGAGGAAGGAACGCATGACGCTGGGAAGACCGTGGCCCGCGCCAAGGGTGGCGCGATCAACCTCGCGAGGATCGCTGGCAAGACCTGCCTCGCGAGGGAGACTGGAGGGATCAGCCTCGCGAGGATCGCCTGCAAGGCAACGCAGGCCTCCCACCGCTGCCGCCGCAGCCAAGGAGAAATGAGGACCGTCACTAGGACAAGGGGGCTGGGGGCTTCCAGGAGCCGCGCGTGATTGCCTGCATCCTGGGCGGGGCACAAGCCCTAGCCTCTCAACGCATCTTCAAGCAGTTCGCCCGCGAAGTGAACGCAGTCCTCCCCAGGCTCGAAGCCACGCGCTCTCTCAGGTGGTTGGCGTGCACCATCACGTTTAGCGCAGCATATCATCTCAAGTGTGCGGCTACAGCCGGAGTCCTCCCGATGCTTTGTTCCCCAATCGTCAGCAACGTGGTGGTCACCAAGACCCTCATCGATGGCGGGGCAGGGCTCAACGTCCTGTCCGTGGAAACATTCAACAATCTCCAAGTGCCCTATAGCCAGCTTCAGCCAACCAAGCCTTTCTCCGGTATCACCGACGGCTCCACAGTCCCGATTGGGCAGGTCCGCCTCCCTGTCACCTTCGGGGCACACGAGAACTACCGCACCGAGCTCATCGACTTCGACGTTGCTCACATTCGCCTGCCGTACAACGCCATCCTTGGGTACCCAGCGCTGGCCAAGTTCATGGCCGTAACTCACCACGGCTACAACGTCCTCAAGATGCCAGGAAGCGGCGGAGTCATCACGGTGCCCTGTGAAGAGAAGGACGCGGTGTGTTCCCTGGAATGAGCCTTTCAGGCCGCGTCACTGGAAGACCCGGATCGCGGAAGCAGGAGGCCTCCCGAGACCGCCCCTAAGAAGAACAAGGCATCATCCGGCCCAACCACTCAGGAGGCAGGCCCCTCTAGGCCTGCGCCTTCATGGGGGGAACCTCCTTCCATCGCATAGGAAAGTGCGCCCGGTGCCCTCCTCAGACAGGGCTCGGGGGCTCTCCCCTGGAGGGCCACCGACCTAGCTAGGGTCATGAGGGAGGCGCTTGGGCACCACATGGAGGCGTGTTTCGAAGCATGTTTCCCTCAAGAAGGAGCAAGGCAAGGAGATCCAGACCCTCAGGAGTTCGTCAGCAAGGCCTTTCAGGAGCTACAGGAGTCAAGAGTCATGAAAGGCGGCCGCCGCCTACCAGAAGTGGCTCCCCATCCAGGCGAGGATGGTGGGCTGCGCGTCTGCATCGACATACCAGGGCTCTACCGAGTCGCCTCTCTGGAGCGCCTCTGGCCCTCGCGAGTGGGGCGCTGTGGAGGCCCACCCCACAGCTACGTTCGCATTCCTTACGGCTTGCCAAACGTGGCTGCCACGTACTAGCGCCTCATGAGGGGCATCACGGAGGCACGAGAGGCCAGGCGTTCCGCAGCCCTGGAGGGGATGGAGATGCTCCGCGAGGAGCCGCCAGCGCCTCCGGAGCTTCCCGAGGCCCCTGGGCCTGGGGGCTCGTGAGGATCGGCTCCCGCAGCCCACCGTGTCTGCTACACCAACACTCCTTCGTCCTTAATGTCATCAGGTGACATCTTTCGAGTTTCATTTCCAGCTGGGAGCGCCCCCCCAGGGCTGCATTATTCCCAGGCCGCGCGGGTCCGTCCCTGCGGCGTGTATCCCACATGCATTTATTTCCGGATTATGCGTTAGGCCCACCATGCTTGATTATTTAATGCCGGTCCACGGCACCTCCTCTTCTCCATGCCTACCACTTGCACGTTAAAGGGGGGGGGGCTACCTGAGCATCGCGACTCAGGGCTCTTACTGGCTCTCCAGCCCTCACCCTCTGGCCTTGTCCATGGCATCGCGACATGGCATACCAGCGACGGCTGAGACCAGCTCGAGGGCCGGCACCCGAGGACGTAGAGTGCCGACATGTAACCAAATTTGCAGGGACACATCACAAGATAAGGCCCAGTGCCAGGCGCAACCCACCTAGAGGTAGGGCCCCGTGAGTCCCACGCTGGCTCACGGGTGCCCAGATACACCTCGCCAGGCCCTACCGTGCCAGCCACGTGTCAGGGCGGGGCTGTACACGCCCCGGGGGCTCCTCCCGGAGGGGGCCCCTCCCACTTACCAGTGGAAGCACCATGCTCCGTGCTGGCTGACGACACTGCCGAGGAGCGGCTATGCCCGTACACATATGGAAGCACTATGCTCCGCGCTGGTGATAAACAACTAAGGGTGGCCCCCGGGCCGCATCAACCTCAGGGAGCCCAGAGCTCAGTGTCTAGCCTCATCGTAACGCCTCCCCTCGGGAGTGCCGCGAGAGGGGGCTGGGCACGGGGGCTGCGCCTGGGTCACACCCAGATGCACACCGCCCAGCCAGGTCCCCCGGGCCTGGTTCGTCGCGCGTCTCTCCCCGAGCGGAGCCAAGGTACGAAGGCCGTTTGAGCGTCAAGGGGGACTCCTGGGCATCGCGACTCAGGAGCCTAACTGGTCACGTAGCCCCTCACTCCGTGGCCCCGTCCTGCTTTCCGGTCGGGACCAACGCTGGGTGAGGCATGCGCACGGCCGGGCTCTGCAGACGTAGAACGGTAGATCCACCCGCATCACACCTCCCTACTTGTTGTTCGTGCGCCAAGGGGGACTCCTAAGCATCGTGACTCAGGCGCCTAACTTGTCACGTGGCCCCTCACTCCTTGGCCCCGTCCTGGTTTCCGGTCGGGACCAACGCTGGGTGAGGCATGCGCGGGGCCGGGCTCTGCCGGCGTAGAACATAAGAAAGTAGGAAAGAAAAGTGCAAATTTCAAGGAATTCAAAAGCAAATATTACAGTCCACACTATTATCTGAATACCAAACGCAAGTTTAAACGCATCCCCGAGGCATGATACATGTGCAGGAATTAAAGGCAGGACAGGAGCCACAGAGGATTCACTTGTCGGCGGTGGAGCAACACGGAGTGGGTTCGCCTCATGGAGCAGTGGGGTCGGCAGTGCTTTGCTCCGGCTTGGTGCTGAAGGCCCGAAACTTCCCCAGCAGAGGCTCCGCGCGACCCTTCACGGCCTCGGCAGCGGCAGCGGCACGCTCGCCGCTTACTGGCTCCAGCAGGCTATCGAGGTCGACGCCGGGATCGCGAAGGTAGATGTGGGTGAGGACCCACGTCAGTGACGCAGAAGACAGGACACGCGCCTCGGCCTCGGCCGTGGGGCCAAGGCCAAGGGCGACATCTTCAAGAGCGCGAACCAGGAAGGGAAGCAGCTTGGCGGGGCCGTCCTCGGCGCCAGCCAGCGGGCTCTCCAGGCCGCTGTCGTAAAGCGTCCTCAGCGAGGAGCGAGCCTTCGCCTCCATCTCCGTGAAGGCCACGCGGTCCTCGGCAAGAACCAGGGCCTCGTTGTCCAGCTTGGCCTTCCTCGCCCCCAACTCCTGCTCCAGCGTGCCTAGGCGGTCGCGGTGTTTCCTGAGCTTGACCTCCCTCTCCTTGACGGCCGCCTCGTGAGCCTTCACGCCTTCTTCCTGCTCTTGGCGAAGGCGGACCTCGTTCGCGAGCTGGTCCCGCAAGCCTTGCAGTTCATCCTCCAGCGCCTTGCAACGTCCACGGACATCGACCACCTCCCCCAGGGCTGCGTCACGAGCAGCCTTCACCTCAAGGACGGCCTTCTTCTCCTTGTCGCAAGCCGTCGAGGCCTGGACCAGCGCCGCCCGAATCGAAGCGTCGGAGCGAACCCATCCTAAAGCCAGCTCCAAGCGCTCGGCCACCAAGCGGGGGTCGGCGCCAAGAAGATCCTGCCGCAGTCGGTCCAGCTCAGCAACAGCACGATCCAGGATGGCAGAAGGAGTCAGAGAGACAGCAGCCGGTGGAGTAGGAGGAGAAGGCGGCAGCATGGCCACAACATCCTGAGGTGGGGTGTGCCGCGCCCCAACGGCTGAAGTGGCGGCGACAGGCAAGGACACCTCGAGAGTCACTTGGGCCGAGGGGGCTGAGCTCGCCCCAGCCGGCTCAGCCAGGCCTCGCGAGGACGACCGGGCAGGAGAAGCCTGTGCGTCGCAGTCACCCTCCTTCGCTGGCAGAGGCACTACCACGGATGGAACCTCAGGAGCTCCCTTCGGCTTCTTTGCTGTGGGCGCCAACCTATCCAAGAGGTGCGGACGTCAAGCCTCAAAAGCAGAGCAAGAAATAAAGACAGGAATCGAATGCTTACGGGTGGTCGCCAGTAAGCTCAAGCGGCCTCCGGCCAAATTTGAAGCCTGAAAGCCGGCTGGAAGGGTCAACCTCGGGAAGCTTGAAGGCGGAAGGTGCGTCTGCGGTCCGCCTCGGGGCCGGGGCGGACCCGCGGGAGATCAGCTCGGTCCCGTCCTTATTCGGGATCGGGGGCGAGCTCCCGCCATCCTGCTCATCGTTATCCTCGTCATCATCTTCGTCGTCATCCTCGTCGTCATCGCTCGGAGAGAGGCGGAGAACATGGGACCTGCGCCGGGGGAGGGGAGCCCTCGACTCTCCGTCAGTCGCCTCGGAGTCAGGCCCCTTTTCCCGCTCCCCTCCTTCCTCCTCTTCGCTGGAGTCGTCGGAGGGCATGTCCACTGGTTCCTCGGGAGTTTCCATGGGCACGGGCCCATCCCCGTTGAAGACAGGCATGGACTTCACTACCTGCTCCCAGTCGTCGCGGAGGAACAAGGGCGTAGGAGCGCCCACCAACCTCGCCACATTGCCCCCGACCAGAGATTGGAGAACCGCAGCCAGGTCTCCGTCGGCCGAGGCCGCGGGGCTCGGACAGGGCCTCCACATTGGAAGTGAGTACTGCTAAAGCAGAGCCAGCTGGTGCTCTAGGAATTCCCTCAGCAGCAATGCGCCGGTCAGCTTCGCCGCCGCCATGTCGGCCGGCCTCAGATCCGTGTCCATCTTCTCCAACACCAGTTTCGCGCGGGAGTCCGCGAGCTCCGCTCGACCCCAATCGCTGGAGCTCGTGGGCTGTTCTGTGGGCAAGATTAGCCGAGGGTGGATGCGCCCAGCATCCACCAAGACCCACTTGCTCCTGAAGCCCTCAATCCTTTTCCCGGGGTTCAAAATGGCAATGGCGCCACCGTACGCAACGAAGCTCGCGCACGCGGAAGCAGTACCGCAAGAGGTCCGGAGGTAGAAGTAATGGCGCAACAAGGCCACTGAGGGCTGCACCCCTACGGGAGCGTCGCAGTAATAGGCGAAGATTGCCAGGAGAAGGACGGAGTTGGGGTGGAGATGCAGAGCCTGTAGCTTATAAAGGGGAGGACAGAGAAGAACTCGGAGAAAGGAGGCACCAGGCCAACAGCAATGGCACTTACGAAGAACGGATAGAAGGTGCTCCCTTGACCCTCAAGGGTGGCGGAGCCGGCTTTGAACACCTTCGCCCCGTTGATGCCCCGCGCCGTGGCCATCCGGCGCAACTGGGCAAGGCTCGCCTCTGACACATTCGGCGGTTCCAGGGCAGAAGAGTACCAAGCCACGGCCGGGGGCTGACGAGGCGCCATGGCTTCCTAAGTCACACGGTCGGAGTGGATCTGGAAATTTTGGAGGAAGGAAGGAGAGGCGCAAGAAAGGGGATCTGAGGTGCAACCGGCACTACTAGAAAAAGTGCTATAGATGGGATTGATACTAATGGCGCACCAGACAAGCGGTGTGCCATTAGTATATACTAATGGCGCACCACCTACTGATACGCCATTATAGTTGAAACTACGAATGGCGCACCTGGCACCGGGTGCGCCATTAGTATCAAAAAAAAATTTGACTAGTGCGCCTGTCCAAACATAGTAATGGCGCATCCAGACACAGTGCGCCATTACTAGTTGTAACTAGTAATGGCGCACCTGCCGGAAAGTGCGCCACTAATGCTGTTTTTTTTATTATATTTTTTATTCCCTTTTTTGCAAAACTACTAATGGCGCACTACTCCACCGTGCGCCATTACTAGTTTAAACTAGTAATGGCGCACTGTGGGACAGTGCGCCATTAGTAATTTTTTTTTGCAAAACTACTAATGGCGCACCACCAGGAGGTGCGCCATTAGTAACCTGGATTACTAATGGCGCATTTAGGGTTGGTGCGCCATTAGTAAGTGGGCAACAATAAGATATTTTGGACAGCCTCTCCTACCCACACTCACTTTCTCCCCACTTCATTCTCTCCACCTCCTCCTTGTCTCGGGTGCCTCCTCTTTTTCACCTCATTTCCACCATAGATTCATTCAATTTAAGTGGTTAAATTACCTTGTTTTGATAGGTAAGTAAGGGGGGAAGCAATATTTATGTTGTTCTCCCTACAAAATGTGCACATGCACTTTTTATGGCCTAGCTAGATCTATGTATGTTTGTGGTGTTGCATATGTTTGTGGTGTTGCATATGTGTTTGTGTTTGGAGGTGTACCGGTATTTGAAATTCGATAGTTGCCAATATTTTGCCGGAATGTTGATTCATTTCTGTTTCGGAGAGAATTTTGGCATTAAGCATTCTTTTTGGTCCTATTTTTAGGGAAAGTCATGCCAAATTTTTTCTTGGTTCTAAAATATCGTTTTGCTCTACCTCGCAGGCGACCATGGTCCGCATGATGACCGAAGGCATCATGAATAGATTTTTGAGGTCCGTGAAGGCCGAGATGCTTCGAAATAACGAGACGGAGATAAGATGTCCGTGTCGAAGATGCAAGCTGAAGAGCCTTATTGCGGACCCGGAATCCGGGCAGGTGCGGGACCACCTGCTCTTGCATGGTTTCATGGATGGCTATCGGTGGCAAGGTGATGAAGATGACTATGAAGTCGTCCATGGGGGCCGGGCAAGAAATGAGGAAGGGCAGCAAGACAACCACCACGGCTCGGGCAGGCGAGAAGACGAAGAATCCCCAGGAGATGATCACAACAGTGATGCTGTACACAGTCATCATGTAGAAGATGCAGGACATGATGATGAGGAAGATGCCGGAGCAGTCGACGGGCATGATCATGAAGATGATGATGCCGGCGGAGCAGACGACACTGGACCATCAATGGGCTGGGTGCAGGACCCTCATATTCAAGAGCTGCTTCTCAAGAAGACGGATAACGCAAGAGCTGCCACCCGAGAGAAAGCCAAGATGGATCAACTTGAGTTAGACGCGGTTACTCCATTGTATGAAGGATGCAGGCCCGAGGATACCCGCCTGAAAGTAACGCTCATGGCTCTGGAGATGAAGGTAAAACACAAAATGACCGACGCATGCTTCGACGAGAACATGTCATTCTGGCACGAACGTCTTCCCGAGGGGAACAAGTGCCCGACCAGTTTGGAGGAGGCGAAGAAAATCGTGTGTCCTCTGGATTTACCGCACGTGAAATACCATGTGTGCATGAACAATTGCATCATTTATCGGGACGAGCACGCGGAGTCTACCATATGTCCGGTGTGCGGCGTCACTCGATACAAGAAGAGGAAGAAAGCTCCTTGAAAAGTGGTGTGGTACTTTCCGATCACTCCTCGTCTACAGCGGTATTTTGCGGACCCTAAGGTAGCAAAGCTCCTGAGTTGGCACGCGGATAGGGAGGAGAAGAAGCGAGAAGATGACGCAAATGATCCGGAGATAGATAAAAAAGACAAGATGCTGAGTCACCCTAAGGATGCGAGCCAGTGGCAAGCGTTGAACTTCGAAGACCCAAAATTTGGGAATGATCCAAGGAACATCGTGCTGGGCGCGAGCACCGATGGAGTCAATCCATTTGGCAGCCAGAAAAGCACACATAGCACCTGGCCTGTGTTTGTGTGGATGTACAACCTTCCCCCCTGGTTGTGCATGAAGAGGAAGTACATTCACATGAGTATGCTAATTGAAGGACCGAAACAACCAGGGAACGACATCAATCTGTATCTGGGGCTGCTGAAAGAGTGCTTGACACGCTGTGGAAAACGCAAGCCAATACGTGGGACGCCGCAGAGAAAGAATATTTCCCTATGAGAGCCGCGCTGCTCACGACGGTGCACGACTATCTCAGTTACGGATATGTCGCAGGGCAGGTGGTCCACGGATTTTCTGGATGCGTCAGGTGCATGGATGACACAACGTATCGCCAGCTAGATAGAGATCCCGGGTCTTCGAAAACCGTGTTCATGGGACATCGAAGGTGGCTTCGCAACGATGACCCATGGAGAAAACGCAAGGATCTGTTCGATGGTGAAACCGAACCCCGAGGACGCCCGCGTACGAGGAGCGGCGAGGAAATAGATGAGCTGTTGAAAAATTGGAAAGACTGCCCACTGCCGGGAAAGAAGCAAAAGGCGCCAGAGCCGCTGCTGAAGGTATGGAAAACGAGGTCTGTTTTCTGGGACTTGCCGTACTGGAAGATCCACCGTGTGCCTCACAGCCTTGATGTCATGCATATCACGAAGAATGTGTGCGAGAGTCTGCTTGGTACCCTGCTCAACATGCCAGAGAGGACCAAAGATGGGCTGAAAGCAAGGGCAGACTTGAAATCAATGGGCATCAGGCAGGAGCTTCACGCTATATATGATGATCATGATGATGATGATGATGATGAGGCGAAGCAGGACACGGAAAGTCGTCGCAAAGGCAAGAAGGCCAAGAAGACCGGAAATGACTACCCTCCCGCGTGCTTCACTCTAAGTCAGGAGGAGATCGAGTAGTTTTTCACCTGCCTCGTTGGAGTAAAACTTCCTTACGGTTACGCGGGGAAGATAAGCAGATACCTAGACCCAGCGAAGCAGAAGTTCAGCGGGATGAAGTCTCACGACTGTCACGTGCTGATGACGCAGATACTTCCAGTTGCAATCCGTGGGATCATGGACGCGCACGTCCGTGAAACCCTATTTGGCCTATGCAACTTTTTCGACGTCATCTCTCGGAAGTCTGTTGGTGTGAGGCAACTCAGAAGGCTATAGGAAGAGATCGTGGTGATACTATGCGAGCTTGAGATGTACTTCCCGCCCGCATTCTTCGACGTTATGGTGCATCTGCTGGTCCATATCATGGATGATATCATCCAACTCGGGCCGACGTTCTTGCACAGCATGATGCCGTTCGAAAGGATGAATGGTGTCATCAAAGGATACGTTCGCAACATGTCACGTCCAGAGGGAAGCATAGCCAGGGGCTTTCTGACCGAAGAGTGCATCTCCTACTGCACGAATTATCTAGGCATCGAGAACCCCGTTGGTCTGCCCGTCAACAGGCACCTGTTGGGTTTCGTAGTAATTTCAAAATTTTCCTACGCACACGCAAGATCATGTGATGCATAGCAACGAGGGGAGAGTGTTGTCTACGTACCCAACGCAGACCGACTGCGGAAGCGATGACACGACGTAGAGGAAGTAGTCGTACGTCTTCACGATCCAACCGATCAAGCACCGAAACTACGGCACCTCCGAGTTCGAGCACACGTTCAGCTCGATGACGATCCCCGGACTCCGATCCAATAAAGTGTCGGGGAAGAGTTCCGTCAGCACGACGGCGTGGTGACGATCTTGATGAACTACAGCAGCAGGGCTTCGCCTAAACTCCGCTACAGTATTATCGAGGAATATGGTGGCAGGGGGCACCGCACACGGCTAAGGAACAGATCACGTGGATCAACTTGTGTCAACTTGTGTGTTTAGAGGTGCCCCTGCCTCCGTATATAAAGGAGCCAAGGGGGGGAGGAGGCGCCGGCCAGGAGGAGGTGGCGCAGGAGGAGTCCTACTCCTACCGGGAGTAGGACTACCCTCCAATCCTATTCCAACTAGGATTCCCAAGGGGGAAAGAGGGAGAGGGGTGGCCGGCCACCTCTCCTAGTCCTAATAGGACTAGGGGAAGGGGGGAGGCACGCAGCCCCCTTGGGCTGCCCCTTTCTCCTTTCCACTAAGGCCCATGATGGCCCATATGGCTCCCGGGGGGTTCCGGTAACCTCCCGGTAACCCGGTAAAATCCCGATTTCACCCGGAACACTTCCGATGTCCAAACATAGACTTCCAATATATCAATCTTTATGTCTCGACCATTTCGAGACTCCTCGTCATGTCCGTGATCACATCCGGGACTTCGAACAACCTTCGGTACATCAAAATGCATAAACTCATAATATAACTGTCATCGTAACCTTAAGCGTGCGGACCATACGGGTTCGAGAACAATGTAGACATGACCGAGACACGTCTCTGGTCAATAACCAGTAGCGGGACCTGGATGCCCATATTGGCTCCTACATATTCTACGAAGATCTTTATCGGTCAGACCGCATAACAACATACATTGTTCCCTTTGTCATCGGTATGTTACTTGCCCGAGATTCGATCGTCGGTATCCAATACCTAGTTCAATCTCATTACTGGCAAGTCTCTTTACTCGTTCCGTAATACATCATCTCACAACTAACATATTAGTTGTAATGCTTGCAAGGCTTATGTGATGTGTATTACCGAGAGGGCCCAGAGATACCTCTCCGACAATCGGAGTGACAAATCCTAATCTCGAAATACGCCAACCCAACATCGACCATTGGAGACACCTGTAGTACTCCTTTATAATCACCCAGTTACGTTGTGACGTTTGGTAGTACCCAAAGTGTTCCTCCGGTAAACGGGAGTTGCATAATCTCATAGTCATAGGAACATGTATAAGTCATGAAGAAAGCAATAGCAACATACTAAACGATCGGGTGCTAAGCTAATGGAATGGGTCATGTCAATCAGATCATTCTACTAATGATGTGACCTCGTTAATCAAATAACAACTCATTGTTCATGGTTAGGAAACATAACCATCTTTGATTAACGAGCTAGTCAAGTAGAGGCATACTAGTGACACTTTGTTTGTCTATGTATTCACACATGTATTATGTTTCCGGTAAATACAATTCTAGCATGAATAATAAACATTTATCATGATTATAAGGAAATAAATAATAACTTTATTATTGCCTCTAGGGCATATTTCCTTCAGTCTCCCACTTGCACTAGAGTCAATAATCTAGTTCACATCGTCATGTGATTTAACACCAATATTCATATCTGTATATGATTAACACCCATAGTTCACATCATCATGTGACCAACACCCGAAGGGTTTACTAGAGTCAATAATCTAGTTCACATCGCTTATGTGATTAACATCCAAAGAGTACTAAGGTGTGATCATGTTTTGCTCGTGAGAGAAGCTTAGTCAACGGGTCTGTCACATTCAGAGCCGTATGTATCTTGCAAATATTCTATGTCTACAATGCTCTGTACGGAGCTACTCTAGCTAATCGCTCCCACTTTCAATATGTATCCAGATTGAGACTTAGAGTCATCTGGAACAGTGTAAAAGTTTGCACTGATGTAACTTTTACAACAAACTCTTTTATCACTTCCATAATCGAGAAACATCTCCTTAGTCCTTACTAAGGATATTCTTGACCAATGTCCAGTGATCTACTCCTAGATCACTATTGTACTCCCTTGCCAAATATAGAGCAAGGTATACAATAGGTCTGGTACAAAGCATAGCATACTTTATAGAACCTATGACTGAGGCATAGGGAATGACTTTTCATTCTCTTTCTATTTTCTGCTGTGGTCGGGATTTGAGTCTTACTCAACTTCACACCTTGTAACACAGGCAAGAAACCTTTTCTTTGACTGTTCCATTTTGAACTACTTCAAAATCTTGTCAAGGTATGTACTCATTGAAAAAACTTATCAAGTGTCTTGATCTATCTCTATAGATCTTGATACTCAATATGTAAGCAGCTTCACTGAGGTCTTTCTTTGAAAAACTCCTTTCAAGCACTCCTTTATGCTTTGCAGAATAATTCTACATTATTTCCGATCAACAATATGTCATTCACATATACTTATCAGAAATGTTGTAGTGCTCCCACTCACTTTCTTGTAAATACAGGCTTCACCGCAAGTCTGTATAAAACTATATGCTTTGATCAACTTATCAAAGCGTATATTCCAACTCCGAGATTCTTGCACCAGTCCATAGATGGATCGCTGGAGCTTGCACATTTTGTTAGCACCTTTAGGATTGACAAAACCTTCCGGTTGCATCATATACAACTCTTCTTCCAGAAATCCATTCAGGAATGCAGTTTTGACATCCATCTGCCAAATTTCATAATCATAAAATGTGGCAATTGCTAACATGATTTGGACGGACTTAAGCATCAATATGAGTGAGAAAATCTCATTGTATTCAACATCTTGAACTTTGTCAAAAACCTTTTTCGACAAGTCTAGCTTTGTAGATAGTAACACTACTATCAGTGTCCGTCTTCCTCTTGAAGATCCATTCATTTAAGATAGCTTGCTGATCATCGAGCAAGTCAATCAAAGTCCATACTTTGTTCTCATACATGGATCATATCTCAGATTTTATGGCCTCGAGCCATTTCGCGGAATCTGGGCTCATCATCGCTTCCTCATAGTTCGTAGGTTCATCATGGTCTAGTAACATGACTTCCAGAACATGATTACTACACCACTTTGGTGCGGATCTTACTCTGGTTGATCTACGAGGTTCAGTAGTATCTTGTTCTGAAGTTTCATGATTATCATCATTAGCTTCCTCACTAACTGGTGTAGGTGTCACAGAAACAGTTTTCTGTGATGTACTACTTTCCAATAAGGGAGCAGGTACAGTTACCTCGTCAAGTTCTACTTTCCTCCCACTCACTTCTTTCGAGAGAAACTCCTTCTCCAGAAAGTTTCCGAATTTAGCAACAAAAGTCTTGCCTTCGGATCTGTGATAGAAGGTGTATCCAATAGTTTCCTTTGGATATTCTATGAAGACGCACTTCTCCGATTTGAGTTTGAGCTTATCAGGATGAAACTTTTTCATATAAGCATCGCAACCCCAAATTTAAGAAACAACAGCTTAGGTTTCTTGCCAAACCATATTTCACACGGTGTCGTCTCAACGGATTTAGATGGTGCCCTATTTAACGTGAATGCAGCTGTCTCTAATGCATAACCCCAAAACGATAGTGGTAGATCGATAAGACACATCATAGATCGCACCATATCTAATAAAGTATGGTTATGACGTTCGGACACACCATTACATTGTGGTGTTCTAGGTGGCATGAGTAGTGAAACTATTTTACATTGTTTTTAACTGAAGGCCAAACTCGTAACTCAAATACTCTTCTCTACGATCAGATCGTAGAAACTTTATTTTCTTGTCACGATGATTTTTCACTTCACTCTGAAATTCTTTGAACTTTTCAAATGTTTCAGACTTATGTTTCATCAAGTAGATATACTCATATCTGCTCAAATCATCTGTGAAGATCAGAAAATAATGATACCTGTCACGAGCCTCAATATTCATCGGACCACATACATCAGTATGTATGATTTTCAACAAATCTATTGCTCGCTTCATTGTTCCGAAGAACAGAGTCTTAGTCATCTTGCCCATGAGGCATGGTTCGCAAGCATCAACTGATTCATAATCAAGTGATTCCAAAAGCCCATCAGTATGGAGTTTCTTCATGCGCTTTACACCAATATGACCTAAACGGCAGTGCTATAAACAAGTTGCACTTATCATTATTAACTTTGCACCTTTTTGGTTTCAATATTATGATTATGTGTATCACTATGACCGAGATCCAACGAACTATTTTCATTGGGTGTGTAACCATATAAGGTTTCATTCATGTAAACGGAACAACAATTTATTCTCTTACTTAAATGAATAACCGTATTACAATAAACATGATCAAATCATATTCATGCTCAACGCCAACACCAAATAACACTTATTCAGGTTCAACACTAATCCCGAAAGTATAGGGAGTGTGCGACGATGATCATATCAATCTTGGAACCACTTCCAACACACATCGTCACTTCACCCTTAACTAGTCTCTGTTTATTCTGCAACTCCCGTTTCGAGTTTACTAATCTTAGCAACTGAACTAGTATCAAATACTGAGGGGTTGCTATAAACACTAGTAAAGTACACATCAATAACATGTATATCAAATATACTTATGTTCACTTTGCCATCCTTCTTATCCGCCAATCACTTGGGGTGGTTCCATTTCCGGTGACCAGTCCCTTTGCAGTAGAAGCACTTAGTCTCAGGTTTAGGACCAGACTTGGGCTTCTTCACTTGAGCAGCAACTTGCTTGCCGTTCTTCTTGAAGTTCCCCTTCTTCCCTTTGCCCTTTTCTTGAAACTAGTGGTCTCATCAACCATGAACACTTGATGTTTTTTTTCTTGATTTCTACCTTCATTGACTTCATCATCACGAAGAGCTTGGGAGTTGTTTCCGTTATCCCTTGCATATTATAGTTCATCACGAAGTTCTACTAACTTGGTGATGGTGACTAGAGAATTCTGTCAATCACTATCTTATCTGGAAGATTAACTTCCACTTGATTCAAGTGATTGTAGTACCCAGACAATCTGAGCACATGCTCACTAGTTGAGCGATTCTCCTCCATCTTTTAGCTATAGAACTTGTTGGAGACTTCATATCTCACAACTCGGGTATTTGTTTGAAATATTAACTTCAACTCCTGGAACATCTCATATGGTCCATGACGTTCAAAACGTCTTTGAAGTCCCGATTCTAAGCCGTTAAGCATGGTGCACTTAAACTATCAAGTAGTCATCATATTGAGCTAGCTAAACGTTCATAACGTTTGCATCTGCTCCTGCAATAGGTCTGTCACCTAGCGGTGCATCAAGGACATAATTCTTCTGTGCAGCAATGAGGATAAACCTCAGATCACGGATCCAATCCGCATCATTTCTACTAACATCTTTCAACACAATTTTCTCTAGGAACATATCAAAATCAACACAGGGAAGCAACAACGCGAGCTATTGATCTATAATTTGCAAAATACTACCAGGACTAAGTTCATGATAATTTTAAGTTCAATTAATCATATTACTAAAGAACTCCCACTTAGATAGACATCCCTCTAATCCTCTAAGTGATCACGTGATCCAAATCAACTAAACCATGACCGATCATCACGTGAGATGGAGTAGTTTTCAATGGTGAACATCGTTATGTTGATCATATCTACTATATGATTCCCGCTCGACCTTTCGGTCTCCGTGTTCCGAGGCCATATCTGCATATGCTAGGCTCGTCAAGTTTAACCTGAGTATTCTGCGTGTGCAAAACTGGCTTGCACCCGTTGTAGATGGACGTAGAGCTTATCACACCCGATCATCACGTGGTGTCTGGGCACGACGAACTTTGGCAACGGTGCATACTCAGGGAGAACACTTCTTGATAATTTAGTGAGAGATCATCTTATAATGCTACCGTCAATCAAAGCAAGATAAGATGCATAAAAAGATAAACATCACATGCAATCAATATAAGTGATATGATATGGCCATCATCATCTTGTGCTTGTGATCTCCATCTCCGAAGCACCGTCATGATCACCATCGTCACTGGCGCGACACCTTGATCTCCATCGTAGCATCGTTGTCGTCTCGCCAATCTTTATGCTTCCACGACTATCACTACCGTTTAGTAATAAAGTAAAGCATTACATCGCGATTGCATTGCATACAATAAAGCGACAACCATATGGCTCCTGCCAGTTGCCGATAACTCGGTTACAAAACATGATCATCTCATACAATAAAATTCAGCATCATGCCTTGACCATATCACATCACAACATGCCCTGCAAAAACAAGTTAGACGTCCTCTACTTTGTTGTTGCATGTTTTACGTGGCTGCTACGGGCTTAAGTAAGAACCAATCTCACCTACGCATCAAAACCACAACGATAGTTTGTCAAATAGACTCCGTTTTAACCTTCGCAAGGACCGGGCGTAGCCACACTCGGTTCAACTAAAGTTGGAGAGACAGTCGCCCGCAAGCCATCTATGTGCAAAGCACGTCGAGGGAACCGGTCTCGCATAAGCGTACGCGTAAGGTTGGTCCGGGTCGTCTCGTCCAACAATACCGCCGAACCAAAGTATGACATGCTGGTAGGCAGTATGACTTGTATCGTCCACAACTCACTTGTGTTCTACTCGTGCATATAACATCAACATAAATAACCTAGGCTCGGATGCCACTGTAGGGTTTCGTAGTAATTTCAAAATTTTCCTACGCACACGCAAGATCATGTGATGCATAGCAACGAGGGGAGAGTGTTGTCTACGTACCCAACGCAGACCGACTGCGGAAGCGATGACACGACGTAGAGGAAGTAGTCGTACGTCTTCACGATCCAACCGATCAAGCACCGAAACTACGGCACCTCCGAGTTCGAGCACACGTTCAGCTCGATGACGATCCCCGGACTCCGATCCAGCAAAGTGTCGGGGAAGAGTTCCGTCAGCACGACGGCGTGGTGACGATCTTGATGAACTACAGCAGCAGGGCTTCGCCTAAACTCCGCTACAGTATTATCGAGGAATATGGTGGCAGGGGGCACCGCACACGGCTAAGGAACAGATCACGTGGATCAACTTGTGTCAACTTGTGTGTTTAGAGGTGCCCCTGCCTCCGTATATAAAGGAGACAAGGGGGGGAGGAGGCGCCGGCCAGGAGGAGGTGGCGCAGGAGGAGTCCTACTCCTACCGGGAGTAGGACTCCCCTCCAATCCTATTCCAACTAGGATTCCCAAGGGGAAAAGAGGGAGAGGGGTGGCCGGCCACCTCTCCTAGTCCTAATAGGACTAGGGGAAGGGGGGAGGCGCGCAGCCCCCTTGGGCTGCCCCTTTCTCCTTTCCACTAAGGCCCATGATGGCCCATATGGCTCCCGGGGGGTTCCGGTAACCTCCCGGTAACCCGGTAAAATCCCGATTTCACCCGGAACACTTCCGATGTCCAAACATAGACTTCCAATATATCAATCTTTATGTCTCGACCATTTCGAGACTCCTCGTCATGTCCGTGATCACATCCGGGACTTCGAACAACCTTCGGTACATCAAAATGCATAAACTCATAATATAGCTGTCATCGTAACCTTAAGCGTGCGGACCCTACGGGTTCGAGAACAATGTAGACATGACCGAGACACGTCTCTGGTCAATAACCAATAGCGGGACCTGGATGCCCATATTGGCTCCTACATATTCTACGAAGATCTTTATCGGTCAGACCGCATAACAACATACGTTGTTCCCTTTGTCATCGGTATGTTACTTGCCCGAGATTCGATCGTCGGTATCCAATACCTAGTTCAATCTCGTTACTGGCAAGTCTCTTTACTCGTTCCGTAATACATCATCTCACAACTAACATATTAGTTGTAATGCTTGCAAGGCTTATGTGATGTGTATTACCGAGAGGGCCCAGAGATACCTCTCCGACAATCGGAGTGACAAATCCTAATCTCGAAATACGCCAACCCAACATCGACCATTGGAGACACCTGTAGTACTCCTTTATAATCACCCAGTTACGTTGTGACGTTTGGTAGTACCCAAAGTGTTCCTCTGGTAAACGGGAGTTGCATAATCTCATAGTCATAGGAACATGTATAAGTCATGAAGAAAGCAATAGCAACATACTAAACGATCGGGTGCTAAGCTAATGGAATGGGTCATGTCAATCAGATCATTCTACTAATGATGTGACCTCGTTAATCAAATAACAACTCATTGTTCATGGTTAGGAAACATAACCATCTTTGATTAACGAGCTAGTCAAGTAGAGGCATACTAGTGACACTTTGTTTGTCTATGTATTCACACATGTATTATGTTTCCGGTAAATACAATTCTAGCATGAATAATAAACATTTATCATGATTATAAGGAAATAAATAATAACTTTATTATTGCCTCTAGGGCATATTTCCTTCAGCACCTCGGCAGGCTCGCTGGATGGGGTCACCATGAGGGTCGTCACGAAATGCATGTCGACTTTGAGGGTCGACTCGCCGACTTTGAAAGAGCAAACCTAGTCGCGCTACAACACATAGACGTGGTCGATCCTTGGGTGGTACAGCACAAAACCTTTATTAAGAAGACGTACAATGACCGAGGCCAACAGAGGACGGACGGAGATATACTCAAAGAGCACAACTCATGTTTCACGCGTTGGTTCAAGCAGAAGCTTCTGTCGTACCCTTTACATGAGGATTCTTCCGAGGAAGAACAACTCATATTCGCCTTGTCACAGGGCGCCGAGCACAACCTGATGACCTATGAGGCGTACGATATCAACGGCTACACATTCTACACCGAGGCCAAGGACATGAAGAGCGATGGTTATCAGAACTCCGGGGTAACGATGGAATCCTACACCGGTAACGACAAGGACAGATACTATGGAAGGATCGAGGAGATCTGGGAGCTGAGCTACGCTGGAGAGAAGGTCCCGATGTTCCGTGTCAGATGGGCCAAGAGTGTCCTAAAAGAAGACCGGTATTTCACCACCATGGTTATACCCGAAGCCAAATCCAAGACCGCGGGCGCAAACGATACCGCGAAAAATGAGCCATGGGTACTGGCTTCCCAAGTGGACCAATGCTTCTTCATTACCGACCCGTCAAAGCCCAGTCGTGTTGTCGTGAGGAGAGGCAAAAGGAAGATCATCGGAATGGATGGAGTAGCCAATGAGCAAGACTTCGACAAGTACGACGACCCGAGGATCGAACATGACGACGATGATGAAGTAGCATCATACACCACAAGAAGAAGCAGGACCACCCTACCTAAAGGACGCCCGTTCCACAGAAGAACTCCATTTGCGAAAAAGAAGGGCAAGAAGATTGTGAACAGATAGCTAGCTAAGATCGATTGTATTTAAATTGTAGCCTTCATTTCTCGATTGTATTTCATGGGCACTTTTTGAACTATCATGAATATTTTTAAATTTCATGGACACTCGATCTCGATCCCCCTCCATCTCGATCGCTATCCCACCTCGCCAGATCCGGTCCCCCTCGCCGCCGAGCACCCCCCGGTCCACCGGTCGCCGCCGCCGACCCCCCGCACCCTCGATTCCCCTACTCAACCGCCGCCGCGGACCCCCCGCACCCCTCCCCTACTCAACCGCCACCACCGACCCCCCCGCACCACGCGCACCCTCCCCCGCTCCACCGGCATTACTGTTTGATGATATTTTTTAAAAAATTATTACTGTCTTATAAAAAAATATTACTGTTATGATTTAAACAAGTTTGAACATATTTAAACACAAATAAGTATCAAACAGCATTTTAAATGCATAAAAAAATTGTGGAGCCTGGGAATCGAACCCAGGACCTCCTGGTGTGAGAACTGGCTACTGACCAGTCGAGCTAGTAGAGGGGGCTTGGTGTGGATCAGGTCAGGTGGAAGATAACCTGTTGGCTCGAGCGGAAAAAAATACTAATGGCGCACCAGGGTGAGGTGCGCCATTAGTATGGATATACTTATGGCGCACCGAGGGGTGGTGCGCCATTAGTATTGTGCCCGGCCCCATCCATATTCCCTCCCCGGCCCCTCCCTATCCCCTCTCTCTCCCTCGCCCTCGCCCTTGATCCCCTTCCCCTCTCCTCTCCCGACGCCGCTGCCCCACCGCCTCGACGCTACCCCGCCGCCCCGACGCCGCCTCGACGCTGCCCCGCCGCCCCGACATCCTCCCCGCGCCCCACTCCCTGGCATCCTCCCCGCGCCCCATCCCGCTCTTCACCTCCGCCTCGCCCTCTCACCACGGCCAAGAGGCTCCTGGATCTGGACCAGCCGCCGCCAGATAGCAGCAGGTCAGTAAGCCTTTCTCTCTCTCTCTCTCTCCATTCATGTACCTTCCCCTGGCCTGCTGTGACTCACTCAACCCCCATTTGCATCTAGGCAGGCGGCATCTGTCACCGGCAGGCAGGCGACATCCATCACCGGCAAACCTCCCATGCACCGTGCCTCGGGCGCACAGCAGCATGTCAGACCCCCCCCCCTCTCTCTCTGGCACGATGAGTTATAGGATCAATGCCTAAGTTTTGTTGAGCACACAGATTTCTTTTCTGTAAGCATTGGTATTATGTGCTTCCCATAGTTGGTATAAAAGTAAAGAAAACAATTCAGTTCTGTTTCTGTATTTGCAAGTGGCATTTTTAGTGGAATCCCCATGATAGGTCCACATGCTACTGTTGTCAACATGATAAATAGTTTCAGTTAGTTACCTCTAAAACTATTCCTAATTAACTGAAGAAGAGAAGAGAGGAGGAGTAGTTTATTTCATAGAGTAAACATTAGCACTATTTGACAGTAAAAGGTTTTAGCTAAGTTGAATTAACTGAAAGCAGCAGTACATCATTTTTATTAACAGTAAAATGTTCAAAGAAACAGATATGTAAAACCCCCATAGTTATGTCTTTCATACAATATGCCATGAAAAGGTGTGCCATTTTCATAGAAGAGCAAACCGGCCTGCCTTTCGGCCTTTTGGTTGCAAGTGCATTTCACTCAAATCACAAGGATGGTACCATCTCCAGTTAGGTTGCAAGTGCATTTCACTCAAAATCACGATGATGGTGCCATCTCCTGTTTGCTATAAGATGTACTGCTAAGACCAGATAATAACTTTAGCAATAAAACATTTTAACAGGGTTAGGCTGTAGCCCCTGAATCCATGATACATCTGGGGACAATGTGTAGCAAGAGGGCGCCATTGGTCCTCCACACGCATTTTTAAAGCAAAAGAAAGCATTATGATCAACCATTGGTACTGAGAAATGGCAGAGCACATGTGTCTTAATTTAGCACAACAATGCCGTGATCAGGGAGTAGTGCTTCACTTGTTCCATACGTGAGCCATCTCAGCTGAAACTCATCTACCGGTGGTTGCACTTGTCTGCAGGATATGTAAAAGGTTCAGTAAGTGATGGCATTCCTTGTGAAATGTTCAAATTAGCTAAAACCTATGCATATGTAAAAGGTTCAGTAAGTGATGACAGTAAAATGTTCAAAGAAACAGCTGAAACTCCTCTACCGGTGGTTGCACTTGTCTGCAGGATATGTAAAACATTTTTGTTGATAGTAAAATGTTCATTTAGTTTCAGTAAACAAATATTGCCAAGCATGACATGGCCTTTGTGATCTCCTACTCCTGAATTTTGATGTCACTTGTGATATTAGTAGTTTTTTGACAGTAAAAGGAATTTTCATGTCACTTGTGCTATCAGTACACTACAAGTGAATTTTCATGTCACTTGTGCTATTTATGTGGTCTGAAACTTGTCAAGTGATGCTGCTGCTGCTATCTGCGAGTTGCTGCTGCTAGTTGTGATTTTGTCAAGTGATGCTGCTGCTACTTGTGATGTTCTAAAATAACCCCTTTCTCCTGAAACGTTGATTAATTTCCGTTTCGGTTGAGAAATGGGGCACTCCTAGGTCAAGAAAATTAGCAAAGGTCATGCCCAATTTTCTTGACCTAGAAGGTGCCCGATTCTCAACCGAAATAAAAATTAATTTGCTTTAGTGGTTGGATTAGTTTAGTATTTTTTTCACACACTCAGACACCCTTGCTTGCCATGTGTGTGAGAGAGATAGTGAGAGGAGACAAGAAGAAGGGGGTTAGGAAGGCATCATGCAACAGTGCCTTCAAGATCCAAGGCAATATCACAAACATCATAGGCAATTTGACCAAACTCACAACCTTGTATCTTTGCAGCAACCAACTTTCTAGACACACCCCTCAAGAACTAGGTTACCCAGAGATCGTGGACTGGGTCCTTAGCAACAACACACTAACAGGTTCTATCCCAAAATACCTAGGCAATATCACAAACATCTCTCAATTGTTCCTTGACAATAACCAACGTTTTGGCGACATTCCTCGAGAATTAGGTTATTTGGTCAACTTAGAGATCTTGTTCCTTGACAATAACCAACTTTTTGACCAAACGTTGTTCCTATTTATAGAGAAACATGGCCAACAACGATGAGGCCGGGGGTTCGGGCGGCAAGAAATTCTGGGAGCTGTCCCAGGAGATGGAGGAACAATCTCACTTGTATGAGGACGCCGCCTTCCCCACCGATCCTGAGACCACCGATGGTACCGCCGAGGATGACCCCACTGATGCCACCACTGATGGTGCCGCCGAGGATGCCACCACTGATGATGGCGGTGCATGCACAGATGGCAGCCAACCGAAGAGGCAACGGAAGGACCGGCGCCCGACCATGCTCCGCACCCTCAAGGAGGAAGTTACTGAAGTGGACTCCAATGGGAATCCAACAGCGCCCGAACGAATAGTCAAGGGGTACTCGCTTCAGCTCGGGTGCATTCCCCGGAGCACCGTCTCGATCAACACCGAGAACCTCAGGCATCCTGACCGAGGGAATTTGCGCAACCTCCTCTTCATGAAGTTGCACGAACGATACAAGTTCCCTGCTGAATTTGAAAACACAAGCCTCAAAGGGAATAAAGTGAACAATGCTGCCCTCACGAAGATGAGCACGACCCTGTCTACTTGGAAAAGCAATGTGAAGAGAATGATCGAGAAAGGTGAGAGTTATGAGAAGATCAAGGAGAAAAATCCTTCGATCACCGAAGATGACTACAATGACTTCAAGATCAATTGCTCGAGCACCGCAAGCTCCGAATCAAGTAAGTGGGGGAAAGAAATGCGGGAGCTGAACTTAGGGGAACACACACTCGGTCCCGGCGGTTACAGAGTGGCGGAGCCTATATGGGACAAGGAGGAGGCGGACCGTGCCGAGCAAGGCCTACCGCCCCTCTTCGATAAATACGGTGACAAGCAGACCAGGAACTTTGTCAGGGCCCGGTACAAGAAGGACCCGAAAACAAAGGAGCTTACCACGGATCCGAAGACCAGGGCGCTTGAGCTTGTTCTGGTAAGGAATACACCCCTGCGTAATTAGCTCCATATGGTTGCATTCTAATTAATGAAGCCAAATTTCTAAATGGTTCACATTCCTTCCGCAGGCGACTGAAAGCAGTAGAGCGGGGTTGACTAAGAGCAACCCTTGGGACACCACTCTAAATAGGGCGTTGAATGTAATGAAGAACAAGGATAAGCTCAGTAAGCCGACGTCAGCTGGTCGTGTGGCCGGCAAAGGCTTGTCGACAAAATGGTCGTCATACTATAACACTGGTGGGCGAAAGGAGAAAAAGACCAGCTCGGAAAGCCAGGCGCGCGAGGTTCAAGAACTCGGGGCACAAGTGGCGCGGATTCCGGAGATTGTCCAAGAGCAAGTGCAACAACAACTCGGAGCGACGATCACCGCCATTGTGCCTACCTTGATCTAGGGGATTAGTGCGTGGATTGCGGGCGGCCAACAGGGGCCGCCCCCGATTCCTAGCTTCACGGCCAGCAACTCGCAGAACGCGATGGCGGGGCCATTGGTGTCTCCGGCGGAGGTGGCATTGGTGTCTCCGACGCCGGCACGAGAGCTTAATGCACCCGGGTGTACGTCCGCCGGCACCTCTGCAGCAAGCGGCCCCTCCGTCAACTGCACGCCCGCCATTGGCGGTGCCTCGACATTAGCCGAGCTCGACGCCATCATCACGGTAACTAATTAAGCCTCTCTCGGCCGAGGACTTCATCTCCTTGCCTTTGACTGGGCATCCCTGACGCCCTACATGTTTTCGCAGGGTGCCGCCGACGTTCCATGCACTCTCCTGCACTTTGTGAACAATGAGTTGGTCGATGTCGCCAAGGGCAAAATCGTTCAACCGGGCAACCCCTTTTTCCACGATACCCAGATGCCACCCAACTTGTTTAGGGTTCAACTAGTTCGGGTGCTGCCAGGCTGCGACGAGTTGTTACCTCCGATTCGACCCGTCGGGGCCGACGATGATGACGTGATGACCCTCAGCGCCTGCCTGAGCTGGCCCCTGCTTTGGCCGAAGAGCCAGATTCGTTTGGGGGCGGGGGACACCACCCCAAAGACAACACCGCTAGTCGTGCCGGCGCCAAGTCGGCCCCATGGCAAGACCGCCGCAACGGTGCCGGACATCCCTATGCCACTGGATCCAAACATGCATATGGCACAGGATCAGAACGACGACGACGATGATACATTTGCCAACGTTGATCAGTACTTTGCCGATCATGGGTACGGTGGCGACTTCATGGGGCCTCCTTCTCAAGAACCCAACCCAACAAAAGACGTGCGTGATCTAGCTGGTACCACGGAGAAGCCAAGTTGCAACAGGCGTCGTCTGCAGTTCAGCTCTCAGGAGACGCCTCCAGCTGCCGACTTCACCGAGCCTCAGACAGGCAAGGTGCGAAATATGATCAGCCCCAACACACTCAAGAAGGCGGTCTGTGAGCAGAACTCGGTCCCATTATAGGAGAAGAAGAAGGCACGCAAAAGAAAGACAAACAAGGGTGTGGGCCAGCCGGCACCGAGTACGATCCGTGCTCAGGACGGGCCACCTTCACCTGAGGATATCTCGAGGAGGGTGCATGTGGCGGGTAGGCCGATGCTACCGAGAAATATGCTCGATGCTGCAACCGGTGCTATGTGGAGTCTGCATGACAATGTTCTTTCTTTGGAGAAGCGGCGTCTCGGAGAGAAGGATGTGGCATACCCGGTTTTCGCGGCCAAGGTGCCAGAGGGCAAGGGCTTTGTGGATAACTCCATCGGGGGCACGATCGTCCTGCGGTTTGATGACATCCACGCTATGTTGAACCTTCATCCGCTGCACTACACCTTCGTTCGGCTATTTTCGCTGAGTATGGAGATGCAGATCATTTGCGATAAGACCCCGGACATCATGATAGTCGACCCCTTCTACATGCGTGCCAAGATCTTGGGCAGCGCTGGGGACCGGCAAGTCGCGAGTTCTTACCTCGAAGGCGTCATTCTGGCAAACCAAGATAAGGATAACTTCCTCGTGCCTTACTTTCCCGAGTAAGTCCTCCCCTCAACCGCCCCGTAACATATGAATTCTTAGATTTCGATCGTTTTTCTTTTAACATTCCGTGTTTTCTGCAGTGACACACGTTGCACGCTCATCCTCCTAAGCCCCAAATATTCCATGGCCACGTATTTCGACCCGGACCGTCAGTCGATGGTAGACTACACAAATGTCAAGAAGGTTCTTGATGATGTTCTCCCTGGCTACATCAAATCTGGAGGCACCTTCACCAGGCCTATTGGTAAGTACGGCAAGCACGTGTTCTCCCACAATACGACGTTCTGCTGCGTCAAGCAGCCGCCTGGCGGTCAGAAGGGTGCCTACTATGCCATCCATCACATGCGGGCGATCGTACGGGACCATCATCAACTTCTGCTACCGAGTAGACTCAAAGATTGGGCCGCGAGCGTGTCGGCTATCCAGGACGCGGACATCAGACAAGAATTCTTTCGCATCCAGTAGGAGTTTGCGGAAATCATCCATCAAGATGTCCTTCGTACCGCGGGGCAGTTCTACCTTAGAAATCAACCGTCCAACAGTGACATCGACACAATCCTACAAATGCAGGCTGACAACGCCTGTTCTTTCATGACTCCCACGATAGACGGCGGCTTCATCCACGCTCCGGTCCCTTGAGTCTCATGTTGTAATTAAACTTTAATGAACTTGTAGTATGTCTCTTTGGTTTCGAGAGTCGTTCAACTTAAGATGTAATCGATGCTATTAATGTCTTGCTTTTCTCTTCCGATCATTCTGTTGCATACTTATATATTGCTTATGTATTGTCTGTGAATTGGTACTAACGTTTCGTTTGGCTACTGCATAGCGATGTTGTGGTATGTCGTGTACAAGGGTAAGGTTCCCGGAGTCTACGACGACTGGGAGGAGTGTCGGAGACAGGTTCACCGATTCAGCGGTAACAGTTACAAAGGGTACGCCACTAGGGCCGAGGCCAAATCTAGATACGCCCGCTATCTAGCGGGAGAGGGGAGGGAGCGTTGGAGGAAACGAATGAAGACGAGTTTCATCGTGATGACCACAACTCTCTTCTATGTGATGGTAGTTTAGATGATCGATATCAACTTGTAATGTGAAGACAAACTCGCAGTCTCGAGACTTGTAATATAATGTTCTATCTTTGTTCGGTCTTTTCAATTCGGAGACTAATATGATGACTTGTATTCGGAGACTAAAATGATGAATTGTATTCAGAGACTAATCTTCTATTGTATTCGATGAATCTGTTGTTGATGTGTGCTGCCTATATTTTGTCCAATTATACATTTTGTAACCTGTGCAAAAAACAGAAAATAAAAAAATAAAAAAAAACTAATATTCATACTAATGGCGCATCACATCATAGTGCACCATTAGTATGCCAAAAGATACTAATGGCGCATCATTAAAGAGTGCGCCATTAGTATGCCGAAGTTACTAATGGCGCACCTTGCTGTCGTGCGCCATTAGTATGCCAAAGCACCTGGGTATACATGGCCCCCTGGGAGGCATACTAATGGCGCACTGTTGTATATACTAATGGCGCATCTGGGGTGCGCCATTAGTATACCAGATACTAATGGCGCACCTGTGGTGCGCCATTAGTAAAATATACTAATGGCGTGCTACTAATGGCGCACCACTAATGCGCCATTAATGGCCAAATTAGGTGCGCCATTAGTACGCCTTTTCCTAGTAGTGCGGGGAAAGCAAGAAGCAAAGCCTAGGTGGATGCCGCTCCTTTATCAACTCGCGCGGTTGCTAAGGCGCCCACGTCCAATCAACCGCCACGCGGCGCCCAAGGCCGCAGGCTGTTAGGGCCCGCGACGCTTCGCTCTTGCCCTTCCGCCTCCCTGCACGGCCAAGTTCGGGCGCGCCTTGGGCCCGGGGGCTACTATCGGCGTTCTGGGAATGGGGGTCCCCAGAATTGCCTGCCTGCGGCCTGCGGCGTGGCTCAAAGGGGGGGCCAGCGCGGCCCATCTTCACCAACACAAACCCAAGACCCTCGCGAGGGGCCAAGCCTCACGGGGCGGACGACACGGAGCTTCCTAAGGCACGGCCTCATCAGGCTAGCTCACGAAGAGGCGGAGAGATCAAGTCGGGGTACCTCACGAGGTGCCCGTGACGCAAGCCATGACGACCAAGGGCGCCAGGCGGGTGCCAGCCCGCGCAGTGTCCTCCTTTCCTCTTTGGTGCAAAGGGGGCAAGCGCAGCCGCGGAGTACCGAGGCATCAGGAAAAGGTTGCCATTTTGGTGCAACAAGACCAAGACCAGAAGGACTACAAGATGGAGGTCATAGTGGAGTCCAAGACGGCGTCACCACCAGAGCTTTGTGCAGGCGAAGACTACTTTTGTCAGGGTAGCTAGTACTAGCTGTCCCCCTTCAAATTAGCCCGCCATTGTTGGCTCCCTTCCTGCTTGATATTTGGGAAGAGGACCAGGGCCTCTATAAATAGGACCAGCCACCCGCAGGAGGGGGCAGCCGGGTGAGAGGTTAGAGGTTGGAGATCGAAATCCGAGAGAGAGAGAGAGAGAGAGAGAGAGAGAGAGAGAGAGAAAGGTGACTGAACTGGTCCCAGCAGTTCATCCCCCCAGCCAAGAACAGACCCTTGCGAGGCTGTTCTTCCTTGTATTGTTCATCATCATCAGCCCAAGAGGCAATCCACCACACCACACACTGGAGTAGGGTATTACACCACAATGGTGGCCCGAACCCTGTGTCTCTTGTGTTGTTCTTTCCATAGTTTAGATCTTAGCGAGGCGGAGGGGTGCAGGTAGGTAGGAAGCGAGATCTCCGCGCGCACCCCAGTGTTCGAACCTCAAGGGTCTGTCGAAACCCGAAATCCGACAGCACTGCAGGATTTGAAGAAATACCTCTCCTCTACAGAGATACTGGTTGCTCCCAAACCACAGGAACCATTGCTGCTATACCTGGCGGCAACGAACCAAGTGGTCAGTGTGGCACTAGTGGCGCAGAGGGAGGTCGACAAAGAGGCAAGGCCCCCGGCAGGGTCCGATGCTGGCGAGATAGGGCCTGCGCAACCAGACGAAGTGCTGCAGAAGAAGAAAATGATGTAGCACCTGGTTTACTTTGTCAGCTCACTCTTGTAGGGGGCTTGATCAAGGTACTCCGGCGTGCAGAAATTGCTCTTCGGCCTCCTTATGGCCTCGAGGAAGCTGCATCATTACTTCCAAGCACAGGAGATCACCATCATCACCCGCCTCCCGTTGCAATGGATATTGCATAACCCGGACACAACCGGGAGGATTGTGGAGTGGGCCGTGGAGCTGTCGATCTTTGGTTTGAAGTTTGAAAGCACTTCGACAATCCAGAGCAGAGTCTTGGCAGAGTTCATTGTCGAATGGACCTCAACGCTAGACGAAGAGATCCAAGAGACCACCCTCCCTGGCAAGGAGGCAAGCCACAACTGGATTATGTACTTTGACGGGGCTTTCTCACTGCAAGGCGCCGGTGCTGGTGTGCTGCTCGTCGCACCCACCGGAGAGCACCTCAAGTATGTAATCCAGATGCACTTTCCCAGGGAGATGTCCACAAACAACACTGCTGAATACGAGGGGTTGCTTGCCGGTCTAAGGATCGCTGCAGACCTCGGGATCAAGAAGCTCATCGTCAGGGGTGATTCGCAGCTTTCTGTTAGGCAAGTCAACAAACATTATCAAAGCCCATTGATGGAGGCCTACGTAGATGAGGTGAGGAAGATGGAGGAGCGCTTTGACGGTATACAAGCGGAACATGTTCCCCGAGTGGAAAACGACATTGCTGACTACCTGTCGAAGCGCGCCGCCTTCAAACTACCTGTGGAACCAGGTACTTTTGTGCTTCGGCTGACTCAACCATCCGTTGAACCATAAACAGAGCAGAACAAGTGAAGGAAATCAGGCCCGACAAGTACTTTCTCGCCGAGCTCCTAGGAGCCGCCGGCAAGGATGTTGCCGTGGACACTGAGCCAGCCATGGGGAAACCGACTCCGATGGGGCGTCAAGTCCTAGCTGTAGAGACAACTGCTCCCATGGCAAAGGAAGTGCCTTTAGTCCTTACCATCGAGCCTCACGCTCCGGCATGGGCACAACGTATCATCTAATTCCTCCAAACAGGGGAACTCCCTGAGGAGCAGGAAGAAGCGGAGAAAGTAGCCCGTCGGTCCGCCATGTATCAGTTCATCGACGACGTCCTATACAGAAAAAGACCAAACGGTGTGAAATTGAAGTGCATTCCCCGTGAGGAAGGACTGGAGTTGCTGGCAGAGATACATGAAGGCATATGTGGCTCCCACATAGGGTCAAGGGCCCTTGCCGGCAAGGCATTCCGGCAAGGTTTCTTTTGGCCCACTGCCCTCCAGGATGAAACGACACTAGTAACCAAGTGTGAACCGTGTCAGTTCCATTCAAAGAAGCTTCATCAACCAGCTCAAGCGCTCCAAACAATCCCTCTCTCCTGGCCATTCTTGGTCTGGGGGCTCGACATACTAGGCCCCTTTCCCCGTGCTGTTGGGGGCTTTGAGTACTTGTATGTTGCAATCGACAAGTTCACAAAGTGGTCGGAGGTGGAGACAGTGAGAAAGGTGATAGCACAATCAGCCGTCAAATTCTTCAAGGGGCTAGTTTGCCGTTTCGGTGTGCCAAACAGAATCATCACCAACAACGGCACACAGTTCACAAGCTACGCCTTCATGCAGTACATCTAGGACCTCGGCAGCAAGGTCTGTTTTGCTTCTGTTGCACATCCACGGAGCAACGGCCAGGCTGAGAGGGCAAATGCTGAAGTGTTGCGAGGCCTCCGGACAAGGACTTTTGACAGGATACGCAGGTGCGGACAACGCTGGACTGATGAATTGCCGGTGATTCTTTGGTCAATCAGAACGACGCCAAATCGAGCCACCGGTCAGACACCCTTCTCCCTCGTTTACGGGGCAGAAGCAGTTCTCCCCATGGAACTCACATATGGGTCACCTCGAGTACTCGCTTATGATGAGCTTGAGCAAGAGCAGTTGCGGCAAGATGACGCAACGTTCCTTGAGGAAGATCATCTTCGGGCGGCTGTACGAGCAGCGTGCTACCAGCAAGCCTTGCGCCGCTACCATAGCGGCAAGGTTCATGCCCGAAGCTTTGAGGAAGGCGACCTTGTTCTTCGGCACGTTCAGTCAGCCAAGAATTCCAACAAGTTGACGCCGATGTGGGAAGGCCCTTATCGGGTAATACGAGTCACCAGGCCTGGCGCAGTCCGCCTGGAGACTAAAGATGGCGTTCCAGTGAGCAACTTCTGGAACATCGAACATCTTCGCGAGTTCTACCCATAAGGCGCAGTTGTCGCCCCCCCGGCAAACCACCTTTCGTACAAGCCTTGCCGACAAGGCATGTAACCCTTTGTACAAAGCTAGGCACATACCTGAGCATAAATAAATGAAGCGCTGGGGCCCTAAGTTTTAGCATGCATGCTAGGTTGAGTCTCTTCCTCGGTTAGGGTTGATAGTGCTTAGCGGCGGCTAACCCCTAGCATAGAGGTCGAGTGTGTGTCACTCTGTTCCTTTCCATCTTATTTGGTTCGCAGGGTACATGGGCATTTCTGCTGAGCTAGTGGGAGGAAAAAGAACAGGCCGGCGCTCCGGCCCCGGCAAACTAAGGTTGCCGAGGGCTGCAGAGACAAGGATGTAACTGCGACAGGCCAAGGTTGCCGGGGGCTGCAACGTCAGATAAGTTTTTCTCCCCCCACTCCGTGCGCCCGTATGAACCTTGAACGTATAAGGTTTCGCTCACTCTCGTACCATCTTGTCCCCTCCGTCCCGTGTCCGAAAACTCTACTTTGGACCAGAACTTGGTTGTAGTGCAATGGGAAGAGGGCGAGCGAAAGGCCTAATCCTACTCGGCCCCTACCTCCGCCAAGAGCGTGAGCGTAGTCGGGCCATAAAGCAGGAGGACAGCAAGGCCTGTTGCCAGGATACCATGTTTATCTTAAGATAATGAGGACGCGTTCCTCGGTGTGGCCCTCGCCCATGCACAAACGAAGCCCGGCAAACACCCTTCCTTCCATTCATATGTTGCAAACAAGTAGAATTCATACAGAATGGGTACACGAGCAAGGGGGTTACAAATTTTGAAATCTAACGAGAGCCCGCAGGGTTACAAACTAGAAAAGATAAGTGCCCCGTGATCCCCGTTCTTGCCCCTTTCCTCCTAGGTGCGACAGGTGAAGGCAAAAAGGAAGGGACGGGAAATGCGCCGATGGATAGCTTGATGAGGAAGGCCCTCGGAAGAGCACACGGAGGAGGGAGGGGCGACGCGGTCAGTCGGAGACGAGGTCGACGTGCCCTCGCTCGATGCTCTCGTCTTCGTTGTCGCTGTCCTCCTCATCACTCCCGCTTGAAGAGGAGTCTTCATCATCGGAGGAGCTCTCCACGCAGCACTTCAGGCGAGTTCTAGAGTCTCCAAAGACCTTGACGGAGAGCAGGCCGTTCTCCATTAATTTGAAATAGAGAACGAGCCCTGCCATTAGTCTATGGTTGCGAGCAAAGGTCTTCCATCCGTGGCGAAGATACATGACCTGAGGGGCGGGAAAGTCAACATCGACCCGTGTGCCACTGTTCCTGGAGCCCCTCATGTGCAACCTCAGGGTCTGGGGCGGATCGAGCTCCATCTTCCGAGCGAATGGTGCAGGAAGACGAAGGCGACGACACGGTGGACGACACAGCCTGATGAAGAACTCACGAGGCTGGTCCCCGATGTGGCCCTCCATCGGGGGTGGCATCGCTGGCGGAGGCAAGGCCGGTGCGCCGCCCCGTCCCCCTCTTCCTCGGGACCTTTTCGGACTCAAATCCACCCACCCACCCAGACATAAACAATCTTTCCCACATCAGGCAAGAGCCCCATGAAACAGTACATCATTATTCGGCCACCTTGTGATGAACAGGGTTAAGGACTGTCGCGAGGAAGACGTAGTCTCATTCTTCTGCAATAATTGCACGGACAAGGGAATCCTTAATGCCTTAAGTCACTATGACATATCACGCTTCGCTGACTTGGCGTCCATAGTATGAAACTACTATGCGATGGAAAGCGCCAGGAAAACCGAAACGAAATTTTGGGATAATCTGGCTCAGAATATACACCCAGTCCGAAGTAAAAGGCTGCACTATCATAAGACACCCGAGCTAGTTACAAAGAAACAAAAAACCCTCTACAGGGCATGGAACCGTATTGGAGGGATGGCTTAACGGACCCTGCAAAATTCATAGTACAGTGGATGCCATACCAACATACAGCCTTAGAGCATGTTGGATACTCCGGTAGGTGGCCAAAAGTGGTGAGGATCTTCTCATCCCAAATGCCACAGATCACCATCCCGTGGATAACAATACGGTATTAACAGTCTTTGAAACCTTCGCATGTCACAACCCTGCTTTTAGTCATGCATTAGGGTTGGTTGAACTTGTGCATCATGTTTAAATTTCTCTTAAACTTGAAATGGGGCCTAATCAACCCCAACACCCCCCTGAAAATGCTAATTTCCAACAATTGGAATTTCAATGAACCCAAAATGCCCTTCATAAAAGCCCACCATTTTTGGTCATGACTAAAACCTCTGCCAAAAATGGTCTTGCAATTTATGGAGCCATTCTGGATTTTTTTGAACAAGCCATAAGTATTTGAATTTGGGCATTTCAATGCTATAAATAATTTAAAGTGCTCAAATAATCTTGGAAGCATTTTTAGGCAGTTGGGAATATTCCCAAATGTGTCTCTGAATATTTCCAGAGTTTTTCGAAATGAAATAGTATTTATTCTATTTCAATACACATAGCAGGAAATAAATAAATGCAAAACAGAAAGAGAGAGAGAGTTAGAGGACTTACCTGTCGCCTGGCCTGGCCCAGCTCGGCCCAGCCCACTGGCCCCTTCTAGTTGTCCTCCTCCTCTCGCCAGGAGGATGAGAGGCGCGTGGCCGGCGCCCGCGGCCACACGCCGGCCACCTCCTCCTTCCGCCGATGCCCCGGACGCGCCTATGAGTGCCACGCACTCCCCCACGCCCCCCTCTCATTCTCCCCACTCTCCCCGTGCCCGTCTTCCCCCTCTGGCTCTCTCCCCATCCCCTGCCGAGCACAGCCATCGCCGCCGACAAGCACCATCACGGCCACCGCCTCTCCCTCGCCTCTCTGACCGGCCCAGAGGCTCCGCCTCGACCCCCTCTTCCTTCCACCCCGAGCCATGCCACCGCGGGAGCCCCACATCACCGCCACGAGTCGTCTTCCCCGAGCACGGCCGCCGGACTCCATCGATGGATTCGCCGTCGCCAAGCCGTCTCCGAGCAAGCCGGGCCCCTCTTCGTGATCGCTGTGAGCTCCACTACCGTTTCTCCCTCTCCCCGCGCTCGTCCGCTTCCTCTAACCACCACGGCCATCGGAGTCGAAGCTCGCCGCCGCCACCGCACATCGCCATCGTGGCCACAACCATGTTGGGCCACAACCGAGCACGCCATCGTCTTCAACGCACTCGCAGGAGCCCGTAGCACCCATGCACGCCCCTCGCCGTGCCTGCTAGCAACTAGTTCAACCTCGCCCGAACTCCGGCCGCCGTGGACGTGCTCGTCGCCGTCGTCTCCGGACACCCCAGCTCAACCTACTACCACCAGTCATGGCTCACTCCCCGCATCACGTAGATGGTCTCCGCCGTCCTTTTGGTCGCCGGAGTGCAAAACCTGAGCCCCTCCGCCGCGTCTGGCCTCGCCGGCAGCTAAACGCCGGCGAGTTTGACCATGTTTTGACCGTGGACTGACGTGTGGGCCCAGGTTGACTCCCCCCTGAGCCTATGACAGGTGGGACTGGCCTGCTAATTAGTTTAGGATTAGAGTTAACTAATTTTAATTAGTTTAGTCACTGACATGTGGGCCTAGGCCCCACTTACAGTTAATTAGTACTAATTTAATCCTGTTAATTAGCTGAGCCACTGACAGACAGGGCACACCAGTCAGGTTTGACCTGGCCGACCCAGTTGACCCGCTGACGTCACACCTATGTCATGCTGACGCATTAATTCAATTACTGGAATTATTCTTATATAGGAAATTCCAGAAAATAGCCAAAACTTCTAAAAATCATAGAAAATCAACCATAGCTCCAAATCAAACAATTTATATATGAAAAATGATCAGAAAAATTCAATCTATCCATCTGTAATGGTTTCATGCATGAAAAAACAAGTTAACCTTGCTGTTTAAGCAGAATAAGATAATGCACTAATAAGGCTATGTTAAATGAACTAACATTTGAATCTTTGATTCAAATGGGTTCATTCTTTTCTGTTTTAGCTTGCATTAGTCCAAGACACATTCATTTTGCCATGTCATAGCATGCATCATATTGTTGCATATTGTCATGTGTTGATTATGTTCGGTGTGTTTTTTGTGGTAGGTTCTGCCTCCGAGGATAACCCCGAGTATCCGTCTGAAGGGCAGTACCCTACTGCCACTACATCAGGCAAGCAACCCATTGATCATTCCGATACAAACCCATGTTTTCGCTTCTGCTCTTGTTTACTACATTAAGCCAACGCGATTCAAACTGCTGTGTGCTATGGTAGTTGAACCCTTATCCTCTGCATGACCTGTCATTGCCACAGTAACTAGATGAAACCCACTAGCATGTGTAGGAGTTGATTGAGCCATGTATGCACTACTAGGAAAAGGCCTACTAATGGCGCACCAGTTTTTCCTACTAATGGCGCATCACTGTTGCGCCATTAGTATCACGCCACTAGTATTTATTACTAATGGCGCACCACTGGTGCGCCATTAGTATCTGGTATACTAATGGCGCACCACCCAGTGCACCATTGGTATATAACACCATGCGCCATTAGTATGCCTCCCAGGGCCATATTTAACCATGTGCTTTGGCACACTAATGGTGCACTGCGGATGGATGCGCCATTAGTATACTTGGCATACTAATGGCGCACTCTGTAGTGATGCGCCATTAGTATGAATATTAGGTTATATTTTTTTTACTTTTCTGATTTTTGCACAGGTTTCAAAATATATTATTTGACAGAATATAGACGGTAGCACACAGCAATAGCAGATTCATCGAATACAATAGAAGATTAGTCTCCGAATACAATTCATCATATTAGTCTCTGAATTCAAAAGACCGAACAAAGATAAAACATTACAAGTCTCGAGACCGCGAGTATCGAGTTTGTCAGAAGTAATACTAATCCTAACGAGTCCTACTAATCATCATCATACAACTTCTACTCGTTATTCATAACAAGTCATACGATCATCATCTTGATAGTCATCGAACCAACCCTACTTAATTGTTCTTAGCACATGATCATCAGTATTAGGCAGGACCTAAATACCCTATTTAAGCTACAATAGCATAAAACAATATAGACCCTGACTCTCCATTATGGAGAATGGAGAACATCCTGTCTCCAATTCTCGCGCTTCGCTTCCTTTTTCTTCCAAGAAGCTCCTTACGACTGTCCATACATTTTTTCCATCCTTTGATTTTCATGTATCCACTTGTTTTAGAAATCTCGTATGGACAGTTGAGATTCGTAGGATGACCTGGTTGTATGTTCAAAACATTAAGACTACCTTTCTGATACATCATATGAGGCACACAATTCTCTAGGATTATCTGTTGAAAAACATAGTAATAACTTCATAGTTAGCAATGATGTACTAGTTTTAGAAGTATGCAAAAGATGCACGGATGTCATAATAGTAAAAAACTTACCAGGGTATCTCCATGGTAGTTATCGTAGTTGAACACATGCGCTAGTGGCACATATTTACCATAATGTTGAGGAGTTTGATTGTGGATATTGTAATTCTCAATGTCAGTACAAAATCCGACCAGATGATTTTTCTCCTTGTAAGTTGTTAATTCGGAGCCATCGGTGTACTGGGTTTTGTCTACCATCTCCCGCACATTCTTTGAACAATAAAAATAAGCTGTGAATGGAAATAAGCTGTCAACTATTTTGAAATAAACAATATAAATTAGCTAATAACTATGTTTGAGAAACTCACATAGCGGTAGAACTGGAGGCGTATCAACAAGGACCCAAATGTCCATATTGTCTTGGTTGATGTCAGGATTACCAAGATCCATGGTGATAAGCATACCCTCATCAAAACCTTACATCTTGCAAAATGCTTCCCAATTTTTGCAACCAAAATGGGTTACACTCTCAGAATTATATAGATTTACTTCAAAGTCCACATCATGATGAGTCCTTAGGTGAATTTTCTTCGTTTCAGAAATTTCATGGTCTTCAAAACCCATCCTCTCCAAGACATAGCGTCTTGCACGGCATGGGATAAGCTATACTCGAATTGTAAAAGATGAAAATTACACGTTGAAATAGTTGAAGTCATGCTTAATTATGAAAATAACACTTGTCGTCGTTGTGTACCATTTCAACTTCGAAGGTCTCCTCGAGCTTAATGCTGAAGCGCCGATCATCGTCTAGGTGAGGCATGTCGCACAGACCTCGATCGTCGTGGCACCAGTTGCACTCCCCCGGGAGACTTTCGTCGTCCGATGATGATGACGACATATCCTACGTTCATAATTCAAAACTACATCATTTAGGGTTTGTCGACACCGAGGCATCCTAAAAGCTAAGCTTTTATCATTTAGGGTTTGTCGATGCTGAGGCACCCTAAAAGCCTAAGATTTCATCATTTAGATTCTTATCGACACCGAGGCACCCTAAAAGCCAAGGTTTTATCATTTAGGGTTTGTCAACGTCGAGGCACCCTAAAAGCCTAAGCTTTCATCATTTAGGTTTGGTCGACGCCGAGGCACCCTAAAAGCCTAAGCGTACATCATTTAGGTTCTCATCGACACCGAGGCACCCTATAGAAGCCAAGTTAAGTTTTCATCATTTAGGGTTTATCGATGCCGAGGCACCCTAGGTTGGGCCTAATCACTTGGCACTAATCACTTGGCTCTATTGCCACCTATGTTGGGTTTATCATCTAGGGTTTATTGATGCTAACGAGAATTCTAAGTTGGGCCTAATCACTTGGCTCTATTGCCACCTATGGTTTAATGCAGCAAGAATGGCAGGGCAGTTGATCCTACTTAACTAAGTACTAAGATACCCCGGCCCATGCATTAGTCACAAGTACCCCATATGTCCTATTTTTAGCAAAGTCATGCTAAAATTCACGGAAAATTTCAGCATGACCTTTGTTGAAAATAGGACATATGGAGTACCCAAATTTGCCGGAATAGAAGTTAATCGACATTCCGACAAACTCAAGGGCCTCTCAGGGTACAGCAGTAGCATCACAAGTTGACAAAATTCCCAAGTAGTACAGGAGCAGCATCACAAGTAGTACCAATGAACATATAGTCCAGCAACTTGAAAAAGCTGAAGTTCTCAGCATGAAGTAAACAGGAGTATCCAGAATAGTTATTTGCTTGATCTCAAGTTTGACATATACGATAGTGATAGATGTAAGGAGCAGAACAATGCCAAAGGCACAACCTCAAATCAGGAACAAATAAAAACACAAACTACAAATTTATGCGATCTAAATATACTTTTCCCTTACAACAAAATAGCACTGTGATTTACAATGTAATACTCCAAGCTGAGCTTAATATTTTCAAAGGTAGGACTATTTAGTTCATGAAACATAACATAAAATTTTGTTTCCTCTTGTTCAGTAATAATTAGTTTTGTTAATGAATAACAATGGCATTTGATTTCTGCTGGTTTATTTAGAAACAACAGATCCCCAAGTCAAAAAACCAGAATCCTGGAACACTTCATGAGCACTTGAATTTCAAATTCTGCTGGTTTCTGTTGTTTATATTTAAATAAACAACGCAACTTCAGTAACATGGAACTAAGAGCAGAATAGTTATTTGGGGTACTAGCTAGCCAGACACCACCAATTATCAAACTTAGTTGTTAGCTGAATATTTCAAAGCAGACTTAGGTATAGATGTCACCCATACTACCTTGGTTGGAATAGTCAATGCAATCTACTAGGACAGTAATAAGGCATGCATTTACAAGTTTAAGAAAAGTCTATAAATCTTGCTTCAGTTAATCTGCAAGGAAGCCTATAGATCTTGCTCGAATGCAGTAGCAAACTGAAGAGGAAAACTGAAGATTACTGTGAATAACAATGTACAGTAGCAAACTCAAACTGAAACCAGTAACCATCTAAATTTACAGTAGATTTTCTACTCCAAGTTCAGGCCCAAACATCTGAATTACTTTAGCTAAGACTGTACATTTCTGAAGTTGTTTCAATTGTTGAACATGTTTCAATTGGAAACCTCGACGGTGCACCAGGTGGAAGAGGAGAGCAGCATGGGGAGAGGGGAAGCTCACCGGGTGGCACAAGGAGGCCGGCGAGAGCTTAGTAGCAGCAGAGGGTGGCGGTGCCCGAGGGGGAAGACGAGGGCGATGCAGCGAAGACGAGCTCGAGGCCGGGGTCGGGGAGGACAAAGCGGAGCTCGTGGACTTTCCGCCGGGGTGCGGGGACGGCGATGGCCGCGGCTAACACGGCGACGAGGCTCGGGATCTGGCGGAGAAGGCGAGCGGGGGAGAGGGCGAGATGGCGAGCACGGTGGCGCGGCTATGGCGTCGGCCGGGCGGCGAAAGGAGGGGGCGCGCGTGAGGGTGTGGCGAGGGGGGATCGAAGTGCATCTGGCGAGGGAGGGACGAAGGGATCAATCGAATTAGCAATGGCGCACCCCAGAGCGGTGCGCCATAAGTAATCTTTTTTTGGTAGCAATGGCGCACCAACCAGAGGTGCGCCATAAGTAACTTTTTTTGCATAAGTAATTTATTATTATTATTATTTTTTGTTGCATCTAATAATTTTTTAGAAAGTGCATATGAATATGAAATAGTAATAATTTTTTTTAAGCAGTAATAATTTTTTAAAAATATCATCAAATTTGTTATTTGAAAATATTTATGAATCGAAAAAATATCATCAAATTTATTATTTGAAAATATCATCAAATTTTTTATTTGAAAATATAAAAAAATTGTTTTTTTTTGTATTTTTAGTTGCATTCATTTGTGACGGTGGAGCGGGGGAGGGTGCGGGGGGTCGGCGGCGGCGGTGGAGCGGGGGAGGGTGCGATGGGTCGTCGGCGGCGGTGGAGCGGGGTGCGGGGGGTCGTCGGTGGCGGTGGAGCGGGGGGAGGGTGCGGGGGGGGGGGGGGGGGGTGCTCGGCGGCGAGGGGGATCTGGCGAGGGGGATATCTATCGAGAGGGAGGGGGATCGAGATCGAGTGTCCTCATGAATATTCAATATTTTTTCATATGGAATATGAAAAAATATCATCAAATTTGAAAAAATATTCATGAATTCAAAAAGTGCCCATGAAATTTAAAAATATTCACGATATCAAAAAGTAAAAAAAAGTGCCCATTACTACTTTAAACTAGTAATGGCGCACTATGCAACGGTGCGCCATTAGTAGTTTTGCAAAAAAAGATAAAAAAATACAGTAGTGGCGCACTCTATGGCTGGTGCGCCATTAGTCGTTCTAACTACTAATGGCGCACTCTGCCCGGATGCGCCATTAGTATGTTTGAAAAAATGAAAAAAAACATTTTGTTACTAGTGGCGCACCGTGTGCCTGGTGCGCCATTAGTGTCTTCCACACTAATGGCGCACCAACAGATGGTGCGCCATTAGTATATAGTAATGGCGCACCACATGTCTGGTGCGCCATTAGTGTCAATTCCATCTATAGCCCTTTTCCTAGTAGTGATGTGTTTCCTACCGTGCTATGCCTGCTATTCTTAGAGTTGTGTCAGGTCTGGTTCATCTGGGTGATGGGCTAGAGTGAAATGATTATGTCGGTAATGTGAGGGATGTGTTGAACATGATTTGGTAAAGGTATCGATGAGAGGCCATGTAGGAGTACATGGTGGGTTGTTTCATTGAGGCCGTCCGTGAGCACTGAGATCTGTATGTGTGATTTAAGATTCAGTTACTACCATACATTGGGCCCGAAACCAATGGACCCTCTCGGCTTCTTATTCACCCTAGTACTCTGTCTAGGAGTTACAATTAGTTTCTGGTGTTTGTAGGTTATGTGTTGGCAGCCGTGCGTAGCGCTGACCCTAGGGGTGGGCTATGTTGCGGTAGATACCGTGGCTGGGTGTACCGAGTCACCCGTTTGGTGTCTCGGGAACCCTGTTCACATTGTTCGGGGCCGTATGTCGAAACCTCGGCCGGACTCCCTGCGGATGGAACCTGGATAGGCGATAAACCTGGACTAGAGGCTTGAGTGTTTAGGTAGGCCGTGGCCGACACCCTCGTTGGGCTTCCGCTTGAAGGTTGCCGAGTACATGTCGTGTAAACGGCGGTAAGTGGTGAAAGCGTGTATGAAGAAGTACACCCCTGCTGGGTATAAAACTATTCGAATAGCCGCGTCCACGGTAAAGGACTACTTGGTTGCCTATACAGTTCATAGACAAGCTAATGGATACTACTAAAAGACTCAAGATAAGTGTGAGTACCGAGGATGGCCCTCTCGTAGGATGATGAGGGAGGATCCCCGGTGGAGTATTGTGTTGGTGAGTAGTGGACTCGTGTGCGGAAACTATTTTTACTAGTGGAGTTCCGTAGGATAGCTTAGCCAAGAGTCAAAGCTGGCTTGCTGCAATAACCCCACCACCTTCTTGAGAATGAGCATGTATAGTAGGTTCTGATGTAAGACTTGCTGAGTACCTTTGTACTCATGTTTGCTTAATTACTGTTTTCAGATGACAACACCGCCCCCTCCGATGGGTTTTATGTAGACCTTGATGTCGACGAGTGACTAGCCACCTAGGTGGTGATCCTGGCCATGGAGGGCCCTATGTAGATAGACAGGCGTCGAGAAGCCTTCTTGCTTTCTAGTGTCTGTACTCATACTATTTGCTTCCGCATGTGCTTGTATGCTTGTATGACTTGAGTGTCAGGTCATGTGACCCCTATCTATATGAACATGTTATGTATGGCTCTCTAGAGCCTTCAAAATAAAGTACTTGAGTTGTAGAGTTTTGTTGTGATGCCATGTTGTATGTACTCATATCGGGCATATTGTGTGCATGATTTAAATGCTTGGTATGAGTGGGATCCGACAATCTAGTTATTTATCCTTGGCAGCCTTTCTTATGGGGAAATGTAGTCTAGTGTTCCTCGAGCCTTAGTAGTCTGTTACAGCCCGGTTCACCGGAGTCCTGCTAGCCCAGTACTACTGCTCAGGACACTTGACTGGCCTGCATGTGTTTCACTTCGTTCCTATGTCTGTCCCTTCGATGAAATGTCACGTGGTGACATTCGGAGTCCTGCCTAGCCTGCTACAGCCCGGGTTCCCCAGAGTCCTGTTAGCCCAGTGCTACAGCCCGGATTCACTCGCTGATGACCGACATGCTCGATGTGATTCATGTATGCCTGTCTCCATAGGTCTGCGCCGCTTTGGGTTCACGACTAGCCATGTCAGCCCGGGTTCTTTGTCATATGGATGCTAGCAACACTATCATATACGTGAGCCAAAAGGCGCAAACGGTGCCGGGCCATGGTAAGGCGACACCCGTGGGGATACCATGCGTGAGGCCGTAATGTGATATGAGGTGTTACCGGCTAGATCGATGTGACTTGGAATCGGGGTCCTGACAGCGTTGGCATCAGAGCCGGACTGCCTGTAGGTTCGTTGAGCCAAACTGGTCGATGTCGAGTCTAGAAATGCTTTAGTTATATGTAGGGGAATGGATTGTGGGAGGGAACGTAAGGCTCTTTTACTCCTTTACCTTATGCCCTCTGATCTGAGTCATTCTCTTCTCATTCAACGTGGGTTAAGGACTAGGCTCTCTTCTTCTATCAGGTTCACGTGTTACTAATCCGTAGTAGCTTATAGGATTGTTGTTACAAGCCTCAGTACAGTTTCTACTACTTTTAGTATGTTGTCAGTTGAATCAGAACCTTGATATGATGTTGTTGAGTGGTATTGCAAACTGTTGTGGATGTCTCAAATCCTTCTCTGAGCATATACAGCTGTTATGTTGTCCAATTTTCCCTAGAAATTCTAATGCCTTTGCATTGTGGTTGTGCTTTCAGATGGCCACTCGTGCTCAAAACCAAGTGGTTCGCCTGATCCGGTGCCTCGATGTGCCCGGTCATACTACTATGTTAGTCCGGGTAATGGTCAAGACGGGTTACCATTGGTATCCCGAATACACTGTCGAAGAGCAGTTCAGAGACTTCAACCAGAGCCAGTACCTCTGTACCGTCAGGATATATCCCTCTTATCCTGGAGCCACTCAGCCCCTTCACTGTTCCTATGGACTCGGGGTTACTGTTGAGATGGCTGTGCAGGATGCTGCCTATTCCATGATGACCATCATGTGAGTCCGGACTGGCCTGCTTCGGAACACCGACTTCCGTTATATGCCAGCTTCACTTCCGGGAGCGCAAGGGTATCTCCAGGCTATCTATGCTGACCCCACACAGGAGGAGTCACTACTCCGCACCACTGCCGAGATGCTCGAGGATAAGGACCGCGAAAATTGGGCCTTGCGTATGGAGCTTTTTAACTCTCGTGCTGATTACTAGGCCACTTTGACTCGGTTTGCACCGGCGGTACAGGCAGGATACATGGATCTGAGGGATCTTTACCCTGTACGGTCTGGATTGCCAGATTGTATGGAGTGGCGCAATGTGGGAGGCATCACCCCTCCTCGTGGTCCCCGTCTGCCACCACCTGTGGGACCAAGGCCACATCCGAATTCCTTTGGTCCGCAGGCTCCGCAGGACCGTCTGTTCCCAGATGATCATGTTCCACTTCTAGGTTTTGGTGGCGACTTCTATGAGGATTACTACGGAGCCGTTTGAGCTAGTAGTAGTTTCACTAGTATTGTAATTGTTGTATTCTCCACAGTCCTGCGTGACCGTGGGATACGACTTGGTGTGTATCACGCTTCGGAGGTGTAGAAAAATAATGTATAGGAGCTTGGAATGCCTTCGATGAGATGTAATGTCTTTCACCGTAGTTGTACCCTAGCCTGGGCTTGTACTAAACTATGTACGGTGTGTATGACCAATGGTATATATATGGCAGTTTCTATATTACCATGTCGTGTAATGAACATCTTAGCATTCCATGTTATCCATTACATTCTGCACTTCCTTGCTAAGTTTGTGCCATCCTTATCTAAACCGTTGTCTTGTTTTCTCCTAGGATGGTCAACACCCGCAGCAACCCTGCTGCCCCGGAGCAAGGGGAAGCCAGTGCAGCTAAGGGTGAAAATCTGCCTCACCCGCCTTCTCTGGCCGAAGTGATGCTGGAGGCGGAAAGAAACAAGCGTGAGACTAACCGCTTGTTGGAGCAGATTAAGCAGAACACTGCACGCCATCAGCGAAATGATTTGGTGTCAATCAATGACTTCATCAAGCTATACCCACCAAAGTTTAACCATTCTGTCGAGCCCCTCGACGCGGATGACTGGCTTCGCAGCATCACCCACAAGCTACGTTCTACCAACGTAGCCGAAGCTGACAAGGTTACTTATGCTGCCTATCATCTCGAAGGCCCTACTAGCCTTTGGTGGGAAAACTTTGAAGCTATGCGCCCGGTCAGCCAAATCACTACTTGGGCTTAATTCAGTGAGGCTTTCCGTGAGCATCACATTCCAGAAGGTCTCATAGATCGCAAGAGGGAAGAGTTCTGCAATTTCACCCAAGGAAGAGTGAATGTGGATGCATATAGTCGTGAATTTGGGAATCTGGCACGATATGCTCCTGAAGAAGTATCTACCGACGCTAAGAAGCAGGCAAGGTTCCGCAAGGGACTTAGCCCTGAGCTTCGCCATGATCTTCGTCTGCACGAGTGCACCTCCTTTCAGAAGTTGGTCAATAAAGCCATCAGTGCTGAGTCAGGCCAGTCTGACTATGATGCTTCACGCAAGCACTCACGTGATTTTGGCTCTTCATCCGGCTCTAGAGCTCAGAAGCGCCGGGTGTGGATTCCAAGCACGACACTGCCACCCAGGTTCATCCCGGGGCCATCCTTTGAGGCGCCTCGTCCCAACCAGTAGTTTGCACCGCCCAAGCCCTATGGTGGCCCTGCTGCTAATGCTGCTCCACGCCCCAATGTTGTGACATGTTTCAAGTGTGGAGAGCCGGGTCACTATAGTCGAGAGTGTCCCCAGAACAACAACCCCAATCAGTCTGGGAAGCCTGTTGGCCGTGGTAAGCCAGCGAGAAAGACATTCCACGCCAAGCCGGTCACCACTGCACGTGGCCAGCGAGAAAGACATTCCGAGGAGGCTCATGAGGATCCTAACGTCGTCCTTGGTACGTTCCTTGTTAATTGCCATCCGACATCTGTTCTTTTCGATACTGGAGCATCTCATTCATTCATATCCGAGAACTATGGTCGATTGCATAACATGACATTCTGTGACATGCCCACTTCCATGGTAATTCAAACTCCGGGTTCCAAATGGCAAACTTCTAGAGTAAGCCATGGGAGCGAAATTCTTGTCGATAGACTTGTCTTCCTTGCATCCTTAATAGCTCTCAAGTCCTCGGACATAAACATCATCTTGGGTATGGACTGGATGTCAGCTCATTATGCTAAGATTGATTGTGCCACTAGAACCGTTCAACTTACTCACCCATCGGGCAAGACAGTCAATGTCTTAACTTGAGTGGCCAAGCGCCAGCTTTACTCCCTAAATGCCAACCCCCTTCCAGACCTTGAGGATATTCCGGTAGTCCGAGACTTTCCAGATGTCTTTCCAGAAGAACTGCCAGGTGTTCCACCTGACAGGGATGTCGAGTTTGTGATAGACCTTGTTCCAGGAACCGTTTCAATTTCTAGGAGACCCTATAAGATGGCACCCTTAGAACTAGCCGAGCTTAAGAACCAACTCGATGAGTCCTTGAAAAAGGGTTTCATCCGTCCTAGTTCCTCTCCTTGGGCTTGCCCCGTCCTCTTTGTCAAGAAGGATGGAACGGATCGGATGGTTGTAGATTACCGACCTGTCAACTTGGTCACTATCAAGAACAAGTATCTACTTCCCAGGATCAACGATCTGTATGACCAGCTCGCTGGATCCTCAGTCTTTTCCAAGATGGATTTGAGGTTGGGCTACCATCAAATCAACATAAAAAACGGGGACATTCCCAAAACGGCCTTTGTTACTCGTTATGGCCAATACGAGTACACCGTTATGTCCTTCGGTTTAACCAATGCCCCAGCCACCTTCTCCCCGTTAATGAACTCGGTCTTCATGGAGTATTTGGATAAATTCGTCGTAGTATACCTCGATGACATACTCATCTACTCCAAGAATGAAGAGGAACATGCCGAACATCTAAGGCTGGTATTGACGAAACTTCGAGAGCATCACCTTTATGCCAAATTCTCCAAGTGTGAATTTTGGTTGCCAGAAGTGACCTATCTAGGCCATGTAATCTCTGGTAAGGGTATTGTTGTCAATCCCGAGCGAGTTCAAGCCGTCCTTGATTGGACTCCACCTGAGACGGTCAAGCAAGTTCGGAGCTTCCTTGGCTTAGCGAGCTATTGCCACCGCTTCGTCGAGAATTTCTCCAAGGTTGCTAAACCTCTAACTGAACTCCTCAAGAAAGATAAAAAGTTCGAGTGGACCCCACAGTGCGAGTTCAGCTTTCAGGAACTGAAAAGACGCCTGACATCTGCTCCCATACTGGTACCACCAGATTTCTCCAAGGACTTTATTATCTATTGTGAGGCCTCGCGACAAGGACTAGGTTGCATACTCATGCAAGATTGTCAGGTAATTGCCTATGCTTCACGGCAATTACACCCACATGAGGAAAACTATCCCACACATGATCTAGAGCTTGCAGCTGTAGTCCATGCACTCAAAACTTGGCGACATTACCTCCTCGGTAATCGTTGCGAGATCTTCACCGATCACCAAAATTTGAAATATATCTTCACCCAACCGGATTTGAATCTCAGGCAAAGACGTTGAGTCGAGTTGATCTCAGATTATGACTTAGGAATAACTTACACCCTGGGCAAAGCCAATGTCATGGCTGATGCGCTAAGTCGTAAATCTTATTGTAACAACCTGATGTTACAACAAAGTCAACCACTTCTCCACGAGGAATTTCGTAAGCTCAATCTTCACATTGTTCCTCGAGGATTCCTATCCACCCTAGTGGCGAAACCTACCCTTATAGATCAGATCATCAAGGCACAGAAGGTAGATCTGGGAATCTCCCGTATTAGGAGAAACATTAAGAAAGGAGTCGCGAATTGTTTCTCCGTTGATGATCAAGGTGTCGTATACTTTGGAAACCGCTTACTGGTTCCCAAGGCACGAAACTTGAGGCGGCTGATCCTTAAGGAAGCTCATGAATCCCCTCTCACCATTCATCCCGGTAGTACTAAAATCTATCAAGACCTACCCCAAAGGTTTTGGTGGACTAGGATGAAGAGAGAAATCGCTCAATACCTTGATAATTGCGATGTTTGTCGTCGTGTTAAAGCCGAGCATCAACGTCCTGCTGGCACCCTTCAACCTTTGGCTATTCCTGAGTGGAAATGGGATAAAATCAGTATCGATTTCATTATCGGGTTTCCCAGGACCAAGAGAGGGAATAATGCCATCTTCGTCATGATCGACCATCTTTCAAAGGTAGCCCATTTCCTACCTGTTCGTGAGAGTATCACCGCTAGCCAGCTAGCTGACTTATACATCTCCCGAATAGTGTCTCTTCATGGTGTCCCATTGGAAATTAACTCAGACCGTGGGAGTCTCTTCACCTCTCGATTTTGGGAAAGTTTCCAAAATGCTATGGGAACTCGTCTCTCTTTTAGCACCGCCTTCCATCCTCAATCAAGTGGTCAAGTAGAGCGAGTCAATCAAATTCTGGAAGATATGCTCCGAGCTTCTGTCATCTCATTCGGAATGGGTTGGGAGAAATGTCTTCCATTCGCGGAGTTTGCTTATAACAGTAGGTATCAAGCTAGCTTGGGTAAAGTTCCTTTCGAAGTTCTCTATGGACGAAAATGTCGAACACCTCTTAACTGGTCAGAAACCGGGGAAAGACAACTCTTTGGCCCGGATATGATTCAGGAAGCAGAAGAGTAGGTTCGCATTATTCGTGAGAAATTGAAAACAGCCGAATCTCGTCAAAAGAGACAATATGATCGTAAACATAAGCTCATGACTTATGAAGTCGACGAGAAGGCTTACCTTCGGGTTACTCTATTAAAGGGAACCCATCGTTTCGGTATCAAAGGCAAATTGGCTCCTCGTTACATCGGACCCTTTCGCATTCTTGCCAAACAAGGAGAAGTTGCCTACCAATTGGAACTACCTTCGCATCTTTCCAAAGTTCACGATGTCTTCCATGTTTCTCAACTCAGGCGTTGCTTCGCGGATCCTATCCATGGAGTGGACCACGAAACGCTTGATCTACAAGATAACCTCTCATATCGGGAATATCCCGGTCATATCCTTGATCAAGCCGAGCGTACCACTCGACACCATAATATCAAGTTTCTCAAGGTTCAATGGTCACACAATTCCGAGAAAGAGGCCACTTGGGAAAGGGAGGATCGTCTTCGACTCGAGTACCGCACCTTCTTCCCGGAGGATCCTAAATCTCGGGACGAGATTCTTTTGAGTGGGGGTGAGTTTTCACATCCCTCCTTTTAGTCATGCATTAGGGTTGGTTGAACTTGTGCGTCATGTTTAAATTTCTCTTAAACTTGAAATGGGGCCTAATCAACCCCAACACCCCCCCTGAAAATGCTAATTTCCAACAATTGGAATTTCAATGAACCTAAAATGCCCTTCATAAAAGCCCACCATTTTTGGTCTTGACTAAAACCTCTCCCAAAAATGGTCTTGCAATTTATGGAGCCATTCTGGATTTTTTGAACAAGCCATAAGTATTTGAATTTGGGCACTTTAAATGCTATAAATAATTTAAAGTGCTCAAATAATCTTGGAAGCATTTTTAGGCAGTTGGGAATATTCCCAAATGTGTCTCTGAATATTTCGAGAGTTTTTGGAAATGAAATAGTATTTATTCTATTTCAATACACATAGCAGGAAATAAATAAAAGCAAAATAGAAAGAGAGAGAGAGAGTTAGAGGACTTACCTGTCGCCTGGCCTGTCCCAGCTCGACCCAGCCCACTGGCCCCTGCCAGTCGTCCTCCTCCTCTCGCCAGGAGGACGAGAGGCGCGTGGCCGGCGCCCGCGGCCACACGCCGGCCATGTCCTGCTTCCGCCGATGCCCCGGACGCGCCTACGAGTGCCACACACTCCCCCACGTCCCCCTCTCATTCTCCCCACTCTCCCTGTGCCCCTCTTCCCCCTCTGGCTCTCTCCCCATCCCCTGCCGAGCGCAGCCGTCACCGCCGACAAGCACCATCGCTGCCACCACCTCTCTCTCGCCTCTCTGACCGGCCCAGAGGCTCCGCCTCGACCCCCTCTTCCTTCCACCCGAGCCACGCCACCGCGGGAGCCCCACATCGCCGCCACGAGTCGTCTTCCCCGAGCATGGCCGCTGGACTCCATCGACGGATTCGCCGTCGCCAAGCCATCTCCGAGCAAGCCAAGCCCCTCTTCGTGATCGTTGTGAGCTCCGCCACCGTTTCCCCCTCTCCCCGCGCTCGTCCGCGTCCTCTAACCACCACGGCCATCGGAGCCGAAGCTCGCCGCCGCCACCGCATGTCGCCGTCGTGGCCACAGCCACGTTGGGCCGCAATCGAGCACGCCATCGTCTTCAACGCACTCGCAGGAGCCCGTAGCACCCCCGCACGCCCCTCGCCATGCCTGCTAGCGACTAGTTCAACATCGCCCGAACTCCGGCCGCCGCGGACGTGCTCGCCACCATCGTCTCCGGCCACCCCAGCTCCACCTACTACCACCACTCAACGCGGCTCACTCCCCACATCACGTAGATGGTCCCCGCCGTCCTTTTGGTCGCCGGAGTGCAAAACCCGAGCCCCTCCGCCGCGTCTGGCCTCGCCGGCGGCTAAACGCCGGCGAGTTTGACCACTTTTTGACCATGGACTGACGCGTGGGCCCAGGTTGACTCCTCCCCGAGCCTATGATAGGTGGGGCCGGCCTGCTAATTAGTTTAGGATTAGAGTTAACTAATTTTAATTAGTTTAGTCACTGACATGTGGGCCCAGGCCCCACTAACAGTTAATTAGTACTAATTTAATCCTGTTAATTAGTTGAGCCACTGACAGACAGGGCCCACCAGTCAGGTTTGACCTGGCCGACCCAGTTGACCCGCTGACGTCACACCTATGTCATGCTGACACGTTAATTCAATTACTGGAATTATTCTTATATAGGAAATTCCAGAAAATAGCCAAAACTTCTAAAAATCATAGAAAATCAACCATAGCTCCAAATCAAACAATTTATATATGAAAAATGATCAGAAAAATTCAATCTATCCATATGTAATGGTTTCATGCATGACAAAACAAGTTAACCTTGCTGTTTAAGCAGAATAAGATAATGCACTAATAAGGCTATGTTAAATGAACTAACATTTGAATCTTTGATTCAGATGGGTTCATTCCTTTCTGTTTTAGCTTGCATTAGGCCAAGACACATTCATTTTGCCATGTCATAGCATGCATCATATTGTTGCATATTGTTATGTGTTGATTATGTTCGGTGTGTCTTTCGTGGTAGGTTCTGCCTCCGAGGATAACCCCGAGTATCCGTCTGAAGGGCAGTACCCTACTACCACTACATCAGGCAAGCAACCCATTGATCATTCTGATACAAACCCATGTTCTCGCTTCTGCTCTTGTTTACTGCATTAAGACAACACGATTCAAACTGTTTTGTGCTACGATAGTTGAACCCTTATCCTCTACATGACCTGTCATTGCCACAGTAACTAGATGAAACCCACTAGCATGTGTAGGAGTTGATTGAGCCATGTATGTGTTTCCTACCGTGCTATACCTGCTATGCTTAGAGTTGTGTCAGGTCTGGTTCATCTGGGTGATGGGCTAGAGTGAAATGATTATGTCGGTAATGTGAGGGATGTGTTGAACATGATTTGGTAAAGGTATTGATGAGAGGCCATGTAGGAGTCCATAAGAACTGAGATCTGTATGTGTGATGACCATACATTAGGCCCGAAACCAATGGACCCTCTCGGCTTCTTATTCACCCTAGTACTTTGTCCAGGAGTTGCAATTAGTTTCTGGTGTTTGTTGGTTATGTGTTGGCGGCCGTGCGTAGCGCTGACCCTAGGGGTGGGCTATGTTGCGGTAGATACAATGTGGCACGGTGTACCGAGTCACCCGTTTGGTGTCTCAGGAACCCTGTTCACATCGTTCGGGGCCGTATGTGGAAACCTCGGCCGAACTCCCTGCGGATGGAACCTGGATAGGCGATAAACCTGGACTAGAGGCTTGAGTGTTTAGGTAGGCCGTGGCCGACACCCTCGTTGGGTATAAAACTATTCGAATAGCCGCGTCCGCGGTAAAGGACTACTTGGTTGCCTATACAGTTCATAGACAAGCTAATGGATACTACTAAAAGACTCAAGAGAAGTGGGAGTACCAAGGATGGCCCTCTCGTAGGATGACGAGGGAGGATCCCCGGTGGAGTATTGTGTTGGTGAGTAGTGGACTCGTGTGCGAAAACTATTTTTACTAGTGGAGTTCCGTAGGATAGCTTAGCCAAGAGTCAAAGCTGGCTTGCTGCAATAACCCCACCACCTTCTTGAGAATGAGCATGTATAGTAGGTTCTGATGTAAGACTTGCTGAGTACCTTTGTACTCATGTTTGCTTAATTACTGTTTTCAGACGACAACACTGCCCCCTCCGATGGGTTTTATGTAGACCTTGATGTCGACGAGTGACTAGCCACCTAGGTGGTGATCCTGGCCATGGAGGGCCCTATGTAGATAGACAGGCTTCGAGAAGCCTTCGTGCTTTCTAGTGTCTGTACTCAGACTATTTGCTTCCGCATGTGCTTGTATGCTTGTATGACTTGAGTGTCGGGTCATGTGACCCCTATCTGTATGAACATGTTATGTATGGCTCTCTAGAGCCTTTAAATAAAGTACTTGAGTTGTAGAGTTTTGTTGTGATGCCATGTTGTATGTACTCATATCGGGCATATTGTGTGCATGATTGAAATGCTTGGTAGGAGTGGGATCCGACAATCTAGTTGTTTATCCTTGGCAGCCTTTCTTATGGGGAAATGTAGTCTAGTGTTCCTTGAGCCTTAGTAGTCTGCTACAGCCCGGTTCACCGGAGTCCTGCTAGCCCAGTACTACTGCTCAGGACACTTGACTGGCCAGCATGTGTTTCACTTCGTTCCTATGTCTGTCACTTCGGGGAAATGTCACGCGGTGACATCCGGAGTCTTGCCTAGCCTGCAACAGCCCGGGTTCCCCGGAGTCCTGTTAGCCCAGTGCTACAGCCCGGATTCACTCACTGATGACCGACATGCTCGATGTGATTCATGTATGCCTGTCTCCATAGGTCTGCGCCGCTTTGGGTTCACGACTGGCCATGTTGGCCTGGGTTCTCTGTCATATGGATGCTAGCGACACTATCATATACGTGAGCCAAAAGGCGCAAACGGTCCCGGGCCATGGTAAGGCGACACCCATGGGGATACCGTGCTTGAGACCGCAATGTGATATGAGGTGTTACCGGCTAGATCGATGTGACTTGGAATCGGGGTCCTGACATCGCATCAAATAATAGGCGCAAGCGAACACTCCGCAGCCTCGCCGAAATTTGCCACGTGGCAACAATGAATCCATGGAGTGACACTGCTATTACCTTCAATGCCAGTGACGAACCCAAATTCCGAACAGCCCGAGCACCAGCTGCACTGGTCCTCAATCCAATTGTGGACGGCTTTCGACTCACCAAAGTACTCATGGACGGCGGCAGTGGATTAAACCTCATTTATGAGGAAACTCTTCAAAAAATGGAAATAGACTGGAACCGCATTGATCAAAGCAGCACAACCTTCAGAGGAATCATCCCCAGCCGGGAAGCACGCTGTGCTGGGAAAATCACACTAGATGTAGTATTCGGCACGCCAGAGAACTATAGGTCCGAAGAAATTACATTCCAAGTGGCCCCGTTCAGTAGTGGATACCACGCCCTTTTAGGATGGGAGGCGTTCACAATCTTCCAAGCCATACCCCATTATGGGTACATGAAGCTCAAAATGCCCGGGTGAAAGCACAAGTGCTCCCTAGGTGGTTTTGGTAATTAATGACAACATATCTCTTGTTGGACTAACGTTTCTATCTAGTATGTTTCAGATAAGTTCAACAATGGAGTGGCATGGACTAAAGGTTGTGGGAAATTCTCCAAGATGCTAAGGACAAAGGATTGGCTAAAGCTTAAAGCTCAAGACTCTTCATTTTACATTTTAGTGATCCAAGATCACATTGAGTCCATAGGAAAAGCCAATACTATCAAGGAGGGATGAGGTGTTGCTTAATGAGCCTCTTGCTACAAGTGCTTAATGATATGCTCCAAATCCTCAGCTACTTTCCCACTTCCACATATGACCTAAACCTAAGCCAAACTCGGACCTATCGATTATTTCTATCCGGCGCCACCGAGTTTCACTTGTCATAGCCATTGCCAAACCCTAGCAAATCAGTTCTACCGATAGGAATCTCGGTCTCACCAAGATGGGATTGTAATCTCACTGTGTATGTAAATTGCCAAAATCGGTCTCACTGATCTTGTGCAATCGGTACTACCGAGGTTACAATGAAAACTCACTGTGTATGCTCATTACCAAAATCGGTCTCACCGAGTTTGTGTAATCGGTCCCACCGAGTTTGCCTGACCAACCCTCTGGTTGGCTTATTACCAAATCGGCCTCACCAAGTTTGTGTAATCGGTCTCACCGAGATTATGTTATGCCCTAACCCTAACCATATCGGTCCTACCGAGTTGCATGTCAGTCCCACCGAAAATCTCTAACGGTCACTAGGTTTACTATTTCGGTCCGACCGAGTATGTTGATTCGGTCCCATCGAGATTGGTAAACTGTGTGTAACGGTTGGATTTTGTGTGGAGGCTATATATACCCCTCCACCTCCTCTTCACTCGTGGAGAGAGCCATCAGAACACATCTACACTTCCAACTCATATGTTCTGAGAGAGAACCACCTACTCATGTGTTGAGGCCAAGATATTCCATTCCTATCACATGAATCTTGATCTCTAGCCTTCCCCAAGTTGCTTTCCACTCAAATCTTCTTTCCACCAAATCCAAATCCTGTGAGAGAGAGTTGAGTGTTGGGGAGACTATCATTTGAAGCACAAGAGCAAGGAGTTCATCATCAACACACCATTTGTTACTTCTTAGAGTGTGGTGTCTCCTAGATTGGCTAGGTGTCACTTGGGAGCCTCTGACAAGATTGTGGAGTTGAACCAAGGAGTTTGTAAGGGCAAGGAGATCGCCTACTTTGTGAAGATCTACCGCTAGTGAGGCAAGTCCTTCATGGGCGATGGCCATGGTGGGATAGACAAGGTTGCTTCTTCGTGGACCCTTCGTGGGTGGAGCCCTCCGTGGACTCGCGCAACCGTTACCATTCGTGGGTTGAAGTATCCATCAACGTGGATGTAGCATAGCACCACCTATCCAAACCACGGGAAAAACATCCGTGTCTCCAATTGCGTTTGAATTCTCCAAACCCTTCCCTTTACATTCTTGCACGTTGCATGCTTTACTTTCCGCTGCCTATATACTCTTTGCATGCTTTCTTGATATGTATTGTGAATGTTGAAATTGTGCCTAAACTCCACTTAAACCGAAAAAGCTTAAAAATTGCAACTTTAGCATTAAGTGTCTAATCACCCCCCCTCTAGACACATCTACTTTCGATCCTACAAGTGGTATCAGAGCTTTGGTCTCCATTGCCTTGGTTTAATCACCATTGGAGGAAGATGGATGTGTCTACTTAAGGGAGTCTTAGACATAGAGTGCCTATTCTTGATGGAGATTATTTTCATGAGTGGAAAAATGAGATGCTTGTAATTTTCAATCAATATCATTTGAACAAGTATATTTCTAGCCCTTGTGCACCTCATATTGATCCTTTGCATCCTACCCTAGATGAAGATATTGACATAATTCGCAATCTTAGAACTGTTGAGCTCATCATTAGAGGATTGCCCAAAAATTTGATTGCTAGTTTGCCTACTCTTAATTGTGCCTATACTATATGGAAATTTCTTGAGGAACGATTTCCTGATTATTTCTTGAAAAATTTGGATGAAATTCTCCATAAATCTATTGCCTTGAGTAAGATGAACTCTAGTGATCCTAGTTTTGGTGATTGTCTATTTGAGCTTACCAATCTCAAGCGTGCTAAAGGAGATGTTGGAATCATTAGTGATATTATATCCGAAGCTATAAGAATTCATAAAGGTGACCACTTTGATGATCATTTATCTAATGAATTACCCTCTCTAGGAAATGATGAGTCACAAGATCATGGTGAACATGGATACTATGATGATGATGATGATAGTGACTTCGATCTTGATGATGCAATGAGACATTTTGGTCTTATGGCAAATCTTTGGGGATATGTGTCAGGAGGAAAGGAATGGGTTCTTGATAGTGGATGTACTGATCATATGACTGGAGATGAAGAGATGTTTCGTGAGCTTGCTGAAAATGACGGCCCTCGAAAATATGTCACCTTTGGTGATAATTCAAAGGGTAAAGTGCTTGGCCTTGGTAAGGTGGTCATCTCACATGATAGTTCCATTCAAAATGTCATGCTCGTTGAATCTCTCGGCTACAACTTACTTTCAGTATCTAGACTTGCTGATTTCAGTTTGAATGTCCTATTTACTGAGGTAGATTGCCAAGTGTTTCGTTGAGACAATCATAAAATGGTCTTTACCGGTATACATAGAGGTGATCTTTACATTGTCGATTTATCTAAAAAGGCACAACCTAAAACTTGCTTTATTGCTAAGTCCTCAAAAGGTTGGTTGTGGCATAGACGACTAGGTCAGGTTGGCATGAGAAACCTTGACAAGCTTATTAAAGGAAATCATATCCTTGGAGTTAACGATGTCATATTTGATAAGGATAGACTTTGCAGTGCTTGTCAAGCAGGTAAACAGGTTGGAGGAAGGCATCCCGTGAAGAACATCATGACCACAAGGAGGCCACTCGAGCTACTTTATATGGATCTTTTTGGTCCCAACGCCTACAAGAGTCTCGGTGGAAATTCTTTTGGTATAGTTATAGTTGATGATTTTTCAAGATTTACGTGGGTGTTCTTTCTTGATGACAAGTCGCAGGTCCAGAAGATCTTCAAAAACTTCGCTAGAAAGGCCCAAAATCAGTTTGACGTGAAGATCAAGAAGGTTCGGAGTGACAACGGAACGGAGTTCAAGAACGCAAATGTGGACACCTTTCTTGATGAAGAAGGGATTTCACACGAGTTCTCGGCTACGTACACACCTCAACAAAATGGAGTTGTTGAGAGGAAGAACCGGACGCTCATCGAAATGGCGAGAACGATGCTTGATGAGTACAAGACGCCGAAGCACTTTTGGGCAGAAGCGGTTGAGACAGCTTGTCATGCAACAAATCGCTTGTATCTTCACAAGCTACTCGGCAAGACGGCATACGAGCTCCTCACCGGTAACAAACCCCAAGTTGGATACTTTTGAGTATTCGGCTCAAAGTGCTACATTCTTGACAAGCATCGTTGTTCAAAGTTTGCTCCTAAATCTCATGAAGGTTTTCTACTTGGTTATGGCTCAAACTCTCACACTTACCGTGTCTACAACAATTTCACCCAAAAGGTTGAAGAGACGGTAGATGTGAAGTTTAATGAATCTAATGGCTCGCAAGTAGAGAAATTGCCAATCGATGTAGGAGACAAAGACCCTTCAGAAGCAATCCAAGACTTGTCTATTGGCAAAATTCGTCCAACGGAGCTGAAGGAGGGTACCTCGTCCGTCCAAGTGGAAGCTTCTACTTCACGACAAGGTGAACTAGGAATTGATACGGAAGCATCCACAAGTGGGACACACCAAGATGAAGAAGACGAGGAAATGCATCAATACGAACATCAACAACCTCCTTCTCCACCATGACAAGAGAACGACAACGTCAACAATGAAGAAGGCCAAGAAGATGAACAAGATGAAGAAGATGTTCAACGAAGACCCAAGAAAAAGCTCTCACGAGTTCGAGCAAGAATTGCCAAAGATCATCCCTTCGAGCAAATCTACAATGATATGCAAACCGGGAGAATCACTTGCTCAAAAACTCGTTTAGCTAACTTTTGTGAAAACTATTCATTCATCTCTAGCATTGAACCTATGAAGGTTGAAGAAGCATTGGAAGATCCGGATTGGATAAACGCTATGCATGAAGAGCTAAACAACTTTGAGAGAAACCAAGTTTGGACATTGGTTGAGAAGCCCGACAACAACCACAACATCATTGGTACCAAATGGGTGTTTCGCAACAAGCAAGATGAAGATGGACAAGTGGTTCGCAACAAAGCACGTCTCGTCGCCCAAGGGTACACACAAGTTGAAGGTATGGACTATGGTGAGACATATGCTCCCGTTGCTAGACTTGAGTCCATTCGCATCTTACTTGCCTATGCTAATCACCATAATATCACCTTGTACCAAATGGACATTAAAAGTGCTTTTCTAAATGGTGAAATAGAGGAGGAAGTTTATGTCAAACAACCTCCCGGCTTTATCAATCCTAAGAAACCAAATCATGTTTACAAACTTCACAAAGCTCTTTATGATCTTAAACAAGCTCCTGGAGCATGGTATAAATGCTTGACCAAGTTCCTTATTGCAAGTGGTTTTGAAATTGGTAAAATTGATTCTACTCTTTTTACTAAAATGGTTAATGGAGAACTATTTGTATGCCAAATTTATGTTGATGATATCATATTTGGTTCAACTAACCCTCTCTTTAGTGAAAAGTTTGGAAAGCTAATGTTAGAGAAGTTTGAGATGTCTATGATGAGTGAACTCAAATTCTTTCTCGGTTTGCAAATCAAGCAAACTAAGGAAGGTACATTTGTCTCTCAAACGAAGTACACCAAAGACTTATTCAAGAAGTTCAATATGCAAGAATGCAAAGGTATGCCTACACCCATGCCTACTAGTGGACATCTTGATTTGACCAAAGATGGTGAACCGGTTGATCAAAAGGTTTATCGCTCTATGATTGGTTCTTTGTTATACCTTGTGCTTCACGTCCCGACATTATGCTAAGTGTGTGCATGTGTGCATGTTATCAAGCTGCTCCTAAATAATGTCATCTTAAGGCCGTGAAAAGGATAGTGAGATACTTAATTCATACACCAAACTTTGGCATTTGGTATCCTAAGAGGTCTTCTTTTGATCTTGTTGGCTATTCCGACTCGGATTATGCCGGAGACAAGGTTGATAGAAAGTCCACTTCGGGTACTTGTCAATTTCTTGGTAGATCTCTTGTGTCTTGGTCTTCCAAGAAACAAAACTCGGTATCCTTATCCACCGCCGAAGCGGAATACATTGCCGCTGGTTCATGTTGTGCTTAATTACTTTGGATGACCCAAACTCTTAAAGATTATGGGATCTATGTGAAACATGTTCCACTGCTTTGTGACAATGAAAGTGCTATCAAAATTGGTCATAATCCTGTAAAACATTCTCGAACTAAGCATATTGAAGTTCGTCATCATTTCATTCGAGACCATGTTGCTAAGGGTGACATTGATCTTAAGCATGTTCGCACCGATAAGAAATTAGCGGATATATTTACTAAACCTCTTGATGAGAAAGTATTTTGCAGGTTGAGAGGTGAATTGAACATTATTGATGCTTCGAACTTGGAGTAGGAACTCCATTGGATTCATGCAAGACATGAGCTTATGACTAATCCATGATATATCTCTTATGATGACTATCTTATGTCCTGGATATATTTGTACCTTGCATGTTATCTAACTCATGTAGGTACTTGGCTGAATCTAATTCTATGAGATTGCAACTCACTCACATCTTGAGCAATCTCTACATCACCAAGTCTCTACACAATGGTGGTTGAAGACAAGGAAGCACAAAACCATTCAAACATATCCTTTGACAAATTCTATGTTGAGCTTCATGATTGTCATTTTTGGATACACAAGTGCTCTTCCTTGCAAGAACTAACCCATGTAGTTAGATGAACTCAAACTCCAAGTGGTGCTCCCAACACTTGATGAGCTACATCAACCTTGAGCACCCACACAAGTTCAACTACATGAGCAAGACCCACACCACCACCCAAGGTATGTTATTCCATCTTAGAGAAGCTTTACTCCAAGTCATGAGTCAAAGCAACTCAACAAGATGTGAATACATCAAGTTGCTTAAACGAAAAATGGTAACCCCATTTTGAGCTTAAACGATGAGTATGACCTATGATCAAGTGTTCTCACTTGACTCCTAAGTCAATATACTCTAACATAGGTGACTATGTCACCGCCCAACTCTAGATGAAGTTCTCTTGTGTTCTTTTCTGTGTTATTGCATTTGTCTCATGCATATTTATTCTCTTTCTCTTTTTCAAAAAAAAACTTCATCTAGATCTTTCAGTTTCTTCTCTTTTCTTTTTGTTTTTGTTCTGCATTTTCTGCATTCAATTCATTGCAAATCTTTGTGAGATCCTACATGTTTAGTGAGCTGAGGTGACAAGTGTTTTTCTCTGTGTTGAACTCGGTTTCACCGACTTGTAGTTTTCGGTCCAACCGAATCTTTTCGGCCCCACCGAAACATGCCACTCGGTGCCACCGCCTTCACAACAGGAAAAACAGTTTGCCACTTGTTCTATATTTCTTCTGATCCAGCTCTACTCAATGAATCTTGTCCTCTACAAGCATCACAGTTTTATCCATTGCTTTGTGTTTAGTCTCAAGGACCAAACCTATACGATGGATTCCAGAAAGCCCTTCTTGGAAATTGATGTCAAAGGGGGAGAGAGAGATCACATCAAAGCTTATCACCTACAAGGGAGAAAGTATTAAGGGGGAGAAAGAGATTTCCAGGGGGAGAGAATACTCAAGGATCCCCAGATGCTTGATGTTCAAGAGGAGAGATGTCACATGTCTTTTTGGGGGAAAGACATGTTCATATGTGCTTATTTGCATTAAGTTCTATCCATTTGTATCTTTCAGCTCTGATTTTCTGTTCCCTATCTTCTCCCAATATCCCATGTAAGATTCAGGGGGAGCAAGACACCTAAGGGAAAAAAATCAGTCAAATTCATTGCATATCTTTACTCTTGGGGACATGTTGAATCCAATGTGGTACCTTGTACTCACTCTCTACATGTCATCCCAGTCTTGGTTCTCTTGTGGCTTCTTTGGTTTGCTCTGGCTAGTGGATGTACCTATGTTATCTAACCTTGTTTGTGCAGGTTCATTCCATCCTAAGCCAGCTAAAGACTACAAGGTAAGTGTATGCATCAAAATCATGAGTTTGAGGAATTCTTGCTTATGTACATACTGTTTGACAGAAGGACTCATGAGCATGAAGGTATTTTCCTTGATAATCTTTTGCTCTGATGCATATGGCCAAGATACATGTAACACATTGCCTACTCTGTCATGGTTATGCTCTCACATGCCTCTATATTTCACATTTACATGAGTGCATACATGTAGGTGGAGCCTATGCTTGTTACATGTCCTTCCAAAGCTTGATGTTCTTTATATCTTTATCTAAAGATTTGATGTATGTTGCCATCAATTACCAAAAAGGGGGAGATTGAAAGCACAAGTGCTCCCTAGGTGGTTTTGGTAATTAATGACAACATATCTCTTGTTGGACTAACGTTTCTATCTCGTATGTTTCAGATAAGTTCAACAATGGAGTGGCATGAACTAAAGGTTGTGGGAAATTCTCCAAGATGCTAAGGACAAAGGATTGGCTAAAGCTTAAAGCTCAAGACTCTTCATTTTACATTTTAGTGATCCAAGATCACATTGAGTCCACAGGAAAAGCCAATACTATCAAGGAGGGATGAGGTGTTGCTTAATGAGCCTCTTGCTTCAAGTGCTTAATGATATGCCCCAAAATCCTCAGCTACTTTCCCACTTCCACATATGACCTAAACCTAAGCCAAACTCGGACCTACCGATTATTTCTATCCGGCGCCACCGAGTTTCACTTGTCATAGCCATTGCCAAACCCTAGCAAATCGGTTCTACCGATAGGGATCTTGGTCTCACCGAGATGGGATTGTAATCTCACTGTGTATGTCCATTTCCAAAATCGGTCTCACCCATCTTGTGCAATCGGTACTACCGAGGTTACAATGCAAACTCACTATGTATGCTCATTACCAAAATCGGTCTCACCGAGTTTGTGTAATCGGTCCCACCGAGTTTGCCTGACCAACCCTCTGGTTAGCTTATTACCAAATCGGTCTCACCGAGTTTGTGTAATCGGTCTCACCGAGACTACGTTATGCCCTAACCCTAACCATATCGGTCCTATCGAGTTGCATGTCAGTCCCACCGAAAATCTCTAATGGTTACTAGGTTTACTATTTCGGTCCGACCGAGTTTGTTGATTCGGTCCCACCGAGATTGGTAAACTGTGTGTAACGGTTGGATTTTGTGTGGAGGCTATATATACGCCTCCACCTCCTCTTCACTCGTGGAGAGAGCCATCAGAACACATCTACACTTCCAACTCATATGTTCTGAGAGAGAACCACCTACTCATGTGTTGAGGCCAAGATATTCCATTCCTACCACATGAATCTTGATCTCTAGCCTTCCCCAAGTTGCTTTCCACTCAAATCTTGTTTCCACCAAATCCAAATCATGTGAGAGAGAGTTGAGTGTTGGGGAGACTATCATTTGAAGCACAAGAGCAAGGAGTTCATCATCAACACACCATTTGTTACTTCTTGGAGAGTGGTGTCTCCTAGATTGGCTAGGTGTCACTTGGGAGCCTCCAACAAGATTGTGGAGTTGAACCAAGGAGTTTGTAAGGGCAAGGAGATCGCCTACTTCATGAAGATCTACCGCTAGTGAGGCAAGTCCTTCGTGGGCGATGGCCATGGTGGGATAGACAAGTTTGCTTCTTCATGGACCCTTCGTGGGTGGAGCCCTCCGTGGACTCGCGCAACCGTTACCCTTCGTGGGTTGAAGTCTCCATCAACGTGGATGTAGGATAGCACCGCCTATCCGAACCACGGGAAAAACATCCGTGTCTCCAATTGCGTTTGAATTCTCCAAACCCTTCCCTTTACATTCTTGCAAGTTGCATGCTTTACTTTCCGCTGCCTATATACTCTTTGCATGCTTTCTTGATATGTATTGTAAATGTTGAAATTGTGCCTAAACTCCACTTAAACTGAAAAAGCTTAAAAATTTCAACTTTAGCATTAACTGTCTAATCACCCCCCCCTCTAGACACATCTACTTTTGATCCTACACCGGGCCCAACAGAATCATCACTCTCGCTAGTGATCCGGACATAGCACTCTGCGCCGAAAACAAAACAGCCGCATTGGCCCTCGAGGCATTATCCGAAGCCCTTTCGGCTGAGGAATTAATTGCGCTACGCTCCACAGTGGACAGGGACGATGTGATACTTGACAAGAGATCCAAGTCCACCTCTTTTAAACCAGCGGATGAAATAGTCAAATTCCAAGTCCACCGAACGGACCCTACAAAAACAGCCTCCATCGGGGCACAGTTAAACCCCGCTGTGGACGCCGCACTACGAGAGGTCCTGCGCGAGAATTAGGACATATTCCCCTGGCACCACTCAGACATGCCAGGAATCCAACGCAGGCTGTCCGAGCATAGCCTCAATATCCTAAAGGGATTCAAGCCGGTCAAGAAGGCTCTTCGGCGTTTCTCTGAACCTAAGAGACAAGCTATGGGAGAGGAACTAGCCAAGTTATTGGAGGCCAGACTCACTAGAGAAATAAAACACCCGGACTGGCTAGCAAACCTGGTGATGGTACCAAAGAAGGACAAATCCTGGTGCCTATGTGTCGATTTCAAGGACCTCAACAAGGCTTGCCCAAAGGATCCCTTCCCCCTCCCCCGCATCGATCAAATTATCGATGCTACCACAGGACACGAGTCATTGTGTTTCCTCGACTCATACTCCGGCTACCACCAAATCAAGATGGCGGAGTCCGACCAAGCCACAACGGCATTTATCACACCATACGACCCCTTCTGTTTCAACACAATGCCTTTTGGGCTCAAAAACGCTGGCGCAACATATCAGCGCATGATTCAGACATGTCTGGAGAAACAGATCGGTAAAACAATAGAGGCATACGTAGATGATGTGGTCGTCTAAACCAAACATGTCGACTCTCTAATAGACGACTTGAGGCTCACATTCGACAACCTCCGAACATACGACATCAAGCTCAATCCAGAAAAATGCGTTTTCGGCGTACCAGCCGGAAAGCTCCATGGCTTCATTGTCTCCAGTAGAGGAATCGAAGCTAATCCGGCCAAAATCCGAGCTTTGTCACAGTTGGCTACCCCAACAGACCTCAAACAAATCCAGAAATTAACTGGATGTGTGGCGGCTCTAAGACGCTTTATCTCCCTCTTAGGAGAAAAGGCATTACCCCTTTATCGCCTCCTTCGGCGCACCGAACACTTCGAGTGGACGGACGCTGCCACAGCCGGATTGGAAGAAATAAAAGCCATACTAGCAACCAACCCAATCCTGGCCGCGCCAAACAATGGCAAACCAATGTTGTTATACATTGCGGCAACTCATCAGGTTGTAAGCGCAGTGCTCGTCATCGAACGAGAAGCGGACGGACATAAATTCCCCCTTCAAAAGCCGGTATATTATGTATCCACCGTCCTCACTCCATGCAAATCACGGTACCCACATTATCAAAAGATAGCCTATGCGGTATTCATGGCATCCCGGAAGCTGCGACACTACTTTCAAGAGTGTTCGATTAGAGTAGCCTCGGAAGTGCCAGTTAATGATATTATAAACAACCGCGACGCCACGGGCTGGATTGCCAAATGGGCCATTGAGCTCCTCCCCTTCGACATAACATGCAAACCTCGGCGAGCCATTAAATCGCAAGTGTTGGCCGACTTTGTGGCCGAATGGACAGAAGACGAACTCCCTAAATAGTACGGCGCATACTCCAATTGGATCATGCACTTCGACAGCTCCAAAATGCTGGCGGGTCTGGGGGCTGGCATCGTCCTGACGTCCCCAACCGGAGATATAGTGCAATACGTACTGCAGATACTGTATACAGACTCCAAGAACGTAGCTGAATACGAAGCCCTGTTACATGGTCTTCGGATGGCAGTTTCCATGGGCATTCAACGCCTGGAGGTGCGTGGGGATTCGGAACATGCAATATCCCAAATAAATGGAGACTTCGATGCCAAGGATCCGAAGATGGCGGCCTATCGAAACGCTATCCTAAAGATGCCAGCTCGGCTCGAGGGGCTCGAATTTCACCATGTGGCTCGGGAAAACAATCAGGCGGCGGATATCCTCGCCTGCATCAGCACAAAACGCGATGCGGTCCCCCCAACATCTTTTTGGAGAGGTTGTTTAAACTATCTGTGGTATGGGAAGGGGACACCGGTAAAAATAGTCCGGACCCGGCCACAATGCCCGATACCGAACACTCTGACATAATTGGAGGCTCTGCCACCGAAATAACACCTTCAGCCCACGTCATAATGGCCATCATTGCCCCGTGGACAGAACCATTCTTGGCCTACCTAACTAGGCAGGAACTTCCCGAGGACCAAAATGAGGCACGCTGCATAGTGCGGCGATCTAAAGCCTATAGGGTCCACAAGGGAGAGCTGTATAAAAAAATAACTACCGGAGTCCTTCAAAGGTGCATCTCCGAAGAGGAAGGGCGGAAGCTTTTGGTAGAAATTCACGCCGGACTCGGTGGCCACCACGCCGCAGCCCGGGCCATTGTAAGCAAGGCCTTCCGTACAGGGTTTTATTGGCCGACGGCCCGGGCAGACGCACAGGACTTGGTCCAACGCTGCACTGGTTGCCAGCTTTTTGCAAACCAAAGCCACATGCCACCCACCGCCTCCAAACAATCCCCATTACCTGGCCCTTCGCGGTCTGGGGGCTTGACATGGTTGGACCCCTTAAAGGGGGAACCCATAATAAAAAAATACTTACTGGTCATGGTGGATAAATTCACCAAATGGATAGAAGCCAAACCTGTTAAAATAGTCGAATCCGGAACGGTGATAGACTTCATATCCGGGGTTGTACACCGTTATGGCGTCCCCCACAGCATCATCACTGACAACGGCACGAACTTCACGCCCGACGAGGTAAAACTCTGGTGCAGCAACATGGGCATCAAGCTCGATTATGCTTCCGTCTATCACCCACAAACCAACGGCCAAGTTGAGCGAGCAAATGGTCTTATCATGCGCGGCATTAAACCCAGATTAGTGTGGTCCTTAAAGGAGTCTAACACGCACTGGGTAGAGGAGCTTGACTCCGTACTCTGGGGGCTGCGGACCACGCCGAACCGTACTACCGGATATACACCCTTCTTTATGGTGTATGGCGCAGAGGCAGTTCTGCCCTGCGACATAATTCATGACTCACCTCGAGTGCGCATGTACGAAGAAAGAGAAGCCGAGCTCGATCGGCAGGATAGTTTGGACACCCTCGAGGAGGAGCACGATGTGGCAAAAGCCCGTTCCGCATTCTATCAGCAACAGGCTCGCAGATACCAAAGCAGAGAAGTACGGGCCAAAACTTATAACGTTGGCGAGTTAGTTCTACGCCTGCCGGAGAGGAAAAAGACCAAGCTCGAGCCCAAATGGGAAGGTCCCTTCATTATTGACCAAGTTCTGACCGGTGGAGAGTACCGTCTGCGGGATGCATCGAATAATCGACTTGAGCCGAACCCATGGAACGCAGCCAGGCTCCGAAGATTCTACGCCTAGCGCTGGACTCTATGTTCGTCTCCTTCCTCTGTCCATTTTTTGCATATACATTATATGTCTTTTTTCTCTTTCTTTATTTTATTCTTCATCAAGGCCTTCAAGGGCCAACTTGTGCCTCGCTTGCACACTATAGATGCGCTAGCCGCGCTCATTATACCTAGGGGCTTCTTACACATAAGCTTAATTATCTATCTGGGATTCATGCCCCGCACATGTGTTATTCTTCCGCATGTAACTTTTCTTCGCCATTATATGCATCGATAGACTTAAGTTTTGGCCAAGCTGGGTTGCCTGGCTCTTGTATTTATGCCCTATGTTCCCGTTAATTCGGCTAGGGCATAAGGGGAGCACCTCTGTGATTGTTACTACCGGGTCAGCCGGATGTGTACCTCGGACTGGGTGAAGCTGAAAGCTAGCGTTCTTAAGGGAATATTCGGTTGGCGAACAAAAGATGATTTTTATTTATTTTCCATATATGCCCCCAGATGTTTTTGTCTGCGTCTCCGCTCACAATCCGGACATGCACTTTAGGGCATGCGTACCCAGGGAAAGGAACCCCTAACGGAACTATTCTCCCTGGAAGATGTTTCTTACTACCCATGTAATATAACATAACTAGTTGGGCACTTGTCTGTTCAAGCACTAATGACCCCTACGCCTGGTTTCCACGCATACCCCAGTTCTTATATAATTGAGCGAGTATTCGGGCACACTCCGGACTATCAGGTCCTGAGGTTCAAGCGAAAAGGTCCGCCATGACAAATGATCTACAATCTGGCTAGAAGGCATTATACATGTCACTTTAATTACATAGTCATGCAGACTGACTAAATTCCTCTTCTATACCATCCAACAGGTGCTCTAGCCTACAATCCTGTTGGGAATACTTTGCGGCTAATTCTACTTGCCCATAGACTAAGCTAACGGGGATCTCTTTCCCATCGGGCCCCACAGGTCCGACCTCGGCCGTGTGGGTCGGGTCAGCCTTGGTATACCACGTCTTCACCATGGCCCAGGCTTCCCTGGCACCTTGACGGCAGGCCGATATCTTCCATAATCGGAAGCACCGCCGTGCTCCCTTGAGCTTCTCCGCAAGCTCTCCAATGCCTTCTGGCAGGGAGACTGATGGCCACAAGGCTTGGACAATACCTTGCATCACCTGCCGCACTTGTTCGTGCAGTTGTGAGAGCTCGGATAGAAGATCACCCGCAGATCCAGGCATCTCCTCAGCGGGACGACCCATCAGCATACCTGCAGACATAACTCTGTTAGTCGGCTTCTCCATTGTCCCCTCTTTAAGCGTTCGTTCAAGCACTTACTGAAAATGCCGCGTCGAAGCCGCTTATTCTCCTTCTCGGAGTCCGCAAGCTGGCTTAGAACATCTTTTAGTTCCACGCTCAGCTTGGTATTGGCGTCTTGGAGATTGTTTTTCTCCCGCCTGACCTTAGTCAGCATGCGTTCGCCAGCCTTTAGCTCTCGTACGGCATGCTGGTCCTCCGGATTTTCTCTGGATTCATCTGCAATATCTATTGTTAGATCTGCAGCCACGCCGCACACTATATGGTACCCATCATTCTTTGAAACAAATATTACCAGCTGGAGACTTTTTAGGTTCCTTCAATGCGGCAACGGTGGCCCGAAGTTGGGTCTTGCATTCCTCTAGCTCCTGTGACAGTCGAGTATTCTTCTCTGTAAGAACTTGCACAATAGATGATCCTCAAATCAGTTCTTCTAACTGTTTCAAGTCTCGGGGGCTACTGATACATATAATCGTCAGATTTGCTTACCCGTACATCCCTCACATACTGGTCCGTGGCTCTGGCTAGACCATTTTGAGCAGCACGAAGGTACGCGTCTCCAGAATTGAAGGCATCAAATGCCTCTGGGGAGAAGCAAGCGTCACGGAGTACGGCTCAGCGACGCCTATGATTCACGACGCTCTCCACTTCTGAATTTGTAGCGGATAGTCTAGCCGCATCCTCTGTAGGGGGAGTATCCGGTGTCCGCCCCATGTCAGCTTCCGCCTCTATGTCCGGTCCTGGAGCCCGACTGGTGGAAGCATGATCGGCAGCCTCACCGGACATATTCCGGCGAGCGTTTTTTCTGTTAAAGTAACATGGACATCATTACATTTTGAGAAAGACGACAACCACGGAGTGGGGTTTTTGTCATACCTCTGCGCCGACGTCTCCGTCCTGACCGCCTTCCTTTTTGGCCTGCCCGGCCTCGGTGCCTCTTGCTGGCGAGTTGCTGCAGGTTCGGCACGGCGTCCCAAAGGCCTTCCCTGTAAAAAACCATATGTATGTGGTAGGTGAAGTGTCTAAAAGGGGATCCTAGTTTTTGGAGTTGGGGTTTTTGGTTTTTCTTACGTGCGACGCAGGAAGAAGTCCGAGATAGTCGGCCGTAATGGCCACCATGGCGTCATTACAACTTTATTGATAGAACTTCCGGTCTATCAGCTCCACGAATATGTCCGGATCTTCTTCGAGTCCGGGACTGAGGGCCCGGTCAGGGTCCTCTGGTTGTGGAGATGGGCTGTTGACCTCCCTTATGGCTTTTCGCAGTTCCTGTCGCAAAATGGCAAGGTGAGTACCTACAACAAAGAGTGCGGGAAGAATGGGAGTAAGGAGATATGACTCACCCAGCTTGGAGGGTTGTACATGGAGAATCCATCCTGTGGCTTGATGCGGATGAACTCCTCTTCCTCTCCCTTGAACAACTCAGACAGAATTTTTTGCTAAGGCAGTAGCGTTGTCTGGACCCTTCCGCTCACAACGGGTGGCATCATCTTCCCCGTTAAAACACCACAGGGGATGCCCTCGATATTGAAGTGGCTGCACTCCCCGCATTATGCATATTGACATAACCTCGATTACTATCAATCCTGATTGAGCCAGCGCTTTAATCCGGTTCATCAGGTAAAGGACTTCTCCGCTGTCTTCCTCCTGAGGGCTCCGTGGGCGCCAGCTTCGACGTTTCTTCAGAGGAGCATTGTTGAACTCGGGAAGACCCCGCCAAATAGGATCCGGAAGGGGGATGTCCTCCATATAAAACCATTCCGAAGGCCAGTCTTCGGACGTCTTCTTCGGAGTACCGGATAGGTATCCGGTTTCGGCGCTGTGCCATATTTCGGCTCCGCCCACTTGATAAAGTGACCCCTTCTGTGTGCAGGGGACGAGGCAAAATAACCTTTTCCACAGCTCGAAATGAGCCTCGCAGCCCAGGAATAACTCGCAGAGGGCAACATAGCCGACGATGTGTAAAATGGAAGCAGGGGTGAAATTATGCAGTTGGAGGCCGTAAAACTCCAGGAGCCCGCGGAGGAACGGATGAATTGGAAATCCGAGTCCCCTTAATAAGTAAGGAACAAGGCATACTCGCTTCCCCGTAGAGGGGCCGGGGAAGCTCTCCGCTTGCTCCCCGCCATTGTAGGTGGCGAGCCCGGCTCGGACGGGAACCATATACGCTGGAGGAAGAAATCCATTAGTCTGCAATTTGACTAATCGACTATGTGGGACAGAACACCTCTCCCAATCACCGAGCTTAGGGCTACGGGGGCGGGAGGAGGAGCTGCGGAGATCGGCCATGCTGGAGTGGATTTTTCCGAAGCACGCTCTGATGGATTCTCGCTGGGGGAGAATGATATGGATTGGATCTAAGAATACCCATCCCTTTAATTGACAATTTATTTATCTGGCTAGGGGGCGAATGTAAAAACACCCTGGCGCCTCGTATTCATTCGACGCATGGAAGATAGCCCTTATTGGGCGCGGAAGCCAAGAGGTCCAACATTTATGGGGCCGGACACTGCTTAACAAACGTTCGAAAATTGGAGAAGAACCCGCCTTGCAATGCCGAGGACAATACTGCGTGCCGGACTCATCATCATTGAAGCCTGGATTGGGGGCTACTGAGGGAGTCCTAGATTAGGGGTATCTGGACAGCCGGATTATGACCTTTTGGCCGGACTGTTGGACTATGAAGATACAAGATTGAAGACTTCGTCCCGTGTCCGGATGGGACTCTACTTGGCGTGGAAGGCAAGCTAGGAAATACGGATATGTATATCTCCTCCTTTGTAACCGACCTTGTGTAACCCTAGCCCCCTCCGGTGTCTATATAAACCGGAGGGTTTTAGTCCGTAGGACAACATACAATCATACCATAGGCTAGCTTCTAGGGTTTAGCCTCTCTGATCTCGTGGTAGATCTACTCTTGTACTACTCATACTATCAAGAATAATCAAGTAGGACGTGGGGTTTTACCTCCATCAAGAGGGCTCGAACTTGGGTAAAACATCGTGTCCCCTGCCTCCTGTTACCATCCGCCTTAAACGCACAGTTCGGGACCCCCTACCCGAGATCCGTCGGTTTTGACACCGACAGCCACGTCGGCCTTGGCCTCGCCCCTCCCCCTTCCTCTCATGGCTGGCTCCGCCGTTGTGGGCTCTTGGGAAGGAGGGACGCGCTGTCGAGCAGAGACCCTTGCCGCCACTGTCGAAGGACCAGCGCCCCCTCACGCCATTGCAGATGAAAGAGCGGAGCCGAGGTGGAAGGAGAGGGATGATGAAAGATTGTGGGGTGCCATTCCCCTCCCCCTTCTTATAAAGGGGCAAGGTCGGGACTTGGCCGCCCCACTCAGCCAATCCGACAATCAAGGGCGCAGAGAATCAAGGCCGTCCCTCTGCCCAATCAGCAGCGGCCCATTTCCCCACCTCACTATTCAAGGCCCGCACCCACCACCTACCATCTTCAGAGAATGGGGGACACATGGTGGGCGAGCAGAAGTCGAGGGTGTGGATGAGACGGCCTTTCTCTGCCCCGTGGTCGTGGGGTGCAGCCGCCTTGAAGACCACGACCCGAGCCCACTCAGTAAATGAGTCGCGCCTATGCGTTTTCCTCCTTTTTACGAGGAAGGTTCGAGCCGACTCTTTACCACGATGTGACGCGTGCATCAGGAAACCGCCCCACGCATGACCCCCACGTCACGCACGACCCCCACGTCGCGCGTTCAACGCGGGTCGTGGGGAAGCACAGCGGACGGAGGAGTTACTGCAGTAAAAATCTGCCCCACCTGCCCGCGCACCGTTCTGGGCCTAGCCCGACAATGCGTCGCGCTTATGTGTGGCCCAGGCCCGGGGGCTCCTGTCGGTGTACAAAAGTAGGGGGGCTCTCCTTTTGCACCCCTTTACTTATGCACGGGCAGTTAGAGCCGCGCCCACGGCCACACTAAGCAGGGATGAGGAGGGATGTCGGAGCACAAGACGAGTAGAGCAACACCAAGACTAGAGACGCAAAGAGAGCAAGAGGGCGAGAGGGCGAGGTGGACTCCCCCAGCAAGACCCTTGCCGGGGTGGCTTCCGCAGCCTCGGCAAGATCCTTGCTGGGGCAACTTGCCTGATGCCAGCAAAGCGCGCCACCCTTGAGCCCAAGGGGTTCCCACGCCATATTGGAACCAAGGCTTGGGAGGCACCTCCGTGGTGGCATGCAGATCTTTGTAGAGATCATAGACACACAAGATCAGATGGAAACCAGAAGACGACGATCCTTGGCGAGATCCTTGCCAAGGGGATCCACGAGACCCCCGGTAAGATCCTTGCCAGGGACGACCGCGTGCCGCAGCGAGACCCTTGCCGGGCCCTCGGCAAGATCCTTGCAGAGGACGCCTGCAGGGCCGCAGCTAGGCCCGCGTTTGCCAAGACTCCACCGCCGCTCCCATACAGCTGCCAGCTCGACCAGCTGAGCAGGAATCTGCGTGGCAGCGCGCGGCCTCTACACCAACTCAGTAAGCACCTGCGTGGTGGCATGCAGATCTTCGTGAAGGCTCTACCACCGCGCCAGCCCAGCAGCCAGCCAACGTAGGGCTACAACGCCTCGTTAGCTTGGACACGCGTCGGAGCCAGGTGAGGCGACGACAGCTAGGACGAGCTTCTTTGCCATCCCCAATAAAGCAAGAGGGGCACGTCGGTTGTCACATCCCTAGCTTCTGGTTTGCTCTGAGCTAGCTAGTCATGTGTTGCATCATGTTTAAATTTTGCCTAAAATTGAAATGGGGATGTTCAAACCCTAGCATTAAATCAACTCAACTAGGGTGAATTAAAATCTTTTCAATAAACCCAAAAGGTTCCTAAGAAAAGTTCATGATTTCTGGTTAAGGTGGAAACCTCTGCCAAAAATGATGAATATATTCTTAGGTCATTTTTGGATTTTTGAATTAAATCATATTGTATTTGACTTTGGGCATTTAAATACTATAAATAATTTAAATGTTCAAATAAATGTTGGAAATTGTTAAGGGTCACTGAAATAATTCAGAAAGCACCCATAATTGTTTCCAGGATTTTATTAAATGATTTGGTATTTTAAATCAAATCAAAAACAAAATAACAGAAATAGAAAAGAAATAAAAGAGAGAGAGAGAAGGAAGTTACCTGGCGCCCACTTACCTGGCCCAGCACGGCCCAGCCCATCTCCACTCCCCCCCCCTGTCGTCTTCCTCTGCCAGTAGGCAGAGGCGAGGCGTGGCGCGCGCCCGAGAGGCCTCGGCCACCTCCTGCTTCCCCCTGGCCACCTCCTGCTTCCTCCTCGACGCCCCGGAGACGCCACGCACCTCCCTGCCTCTCTCCCTCACTCTCCCACGTCCTCATCCTCTCCCCTGGACCTCTCACTCGCCCGAACGGAGCCGCCGCCACCGACGAGCTCCCTCGCGGCCACCGCCACCCCCTAGCCTCGCCGATGCGCTCAAAGGCTCCGCCTCGACCCCCTCTTTCTCCCCACCGAGCCACAAGGTCCCGGACACGCTGCAACGCCACCACCATCGCCGTTTCCATCGCCGGCCGCCGAGGATCTTCATCGTCGATTCGCCGCCGTCTCCGCTTCCCTGAGCTCGTCATCTACCCCATCCGAACCACCGTGAGCTCCTGCACGTTTTGCCCCTAACCCCGTGGCTTGCCGCTCGCCGTAGCCGCCATTTCATAGCTGGCCGTAGCACGCCGCCGCCTGAGCTCGTCGCCGGCGTAGCTCCGGTGACCATTTGGTAACCCTGGCATGCCTAACTCGCTCCCCGCACCGCGTAGCGCCCCGCTAGCCGCTCACCTCGCTCGTTTGCGCACCGTAGCACTAACTCGCCCCAACCCCGAGCTCCGGCCGCTGCCTCGGGCTCCACTCCGGCGAACCCCGGCCACCCCCGCACCTCCCGTTGGCCCCCCTAGATGCGCACGGGCACGGGCTACCTCCTGGTGCCCTTGGCGCGTCGATCCGATGCCCCTAGCGCAAGTCCGGCGTCCCCCGCCGTGCTCTGTGGTCGTCCTCGGCTAAACTCCGGCGAGAGCTGACATGGCCGGTCATTAGGGCCTAACCACCCCGCTAACCCAGGCCTAGAGCCACTGACATGTGGGCCCTAGTGCCCCTAATCTTTAATTAAACTAAACTAACCCCCCCCTGTCTAACCTGTGTCACTAACGTGTGGACCCCACACGTCAGGTTTGACCAGACCAGCCCAGTTGACTCTGCTGACGTCACAGTGACGTGGTGCTGACGCCATAAATCATTTTCTGGAATTATTTTAATTCTAAATATTCAGGAAATTCCAGAAAATGCCTAAAACTTCTAAAATTCATAGAAATTCAACCGTAACTCCAAATTAAATAATTTATATATGAAAAATTATCAGAAAAATTCAAGGAATCCATCTGTACCATTTTCATGCATGTTTGAACAATGTTTGTCCTCTGTTTTGGACAAAACAAATAAAGGGCATTTAAATAATCATATATGGAGTTGGAAATTGAATCATGTGTTCAAACCAACTTCATTTAAATCATAGCTAGATGCACTAGCCCAAAACACATTCATATTGCCATGTCATAGAATGCATCATATTGTGCATTGCATTGATCGTGTTTCTTCTGTGTTTGCCGGTGTTGTTCCCCCTCGGTAGACGTTGTACCGACGATGTGATCGTTGACACTGATGAAGACTCAATGTTATCTTCAGAAGTGCCAGGCAAGCAAAACCCCCTTGTTCATTCCGATACAATCCCACTCTCTCACTCCTGCTCTCTTTTACTGCATTAGGACAACAACGAGTCATCTGTTACTTGCTGCGGTAGCTGAAGCCCTTTATCCTTTGCATGGCCTGTCATTCCACAGTAAATAGATGAAACCCACTAGCATGAGTAGGAGTTGTTTGAGCCCTGATGTGCCTACTCATTCATGCTTGTTTGTCATGCCTGCTACTGCTTAGAGTTGAGTCAGGTCTGATTCATCGAGGATGAATCAGAGGTGTGAGAATATGTCCGACTGTGTGTGAGCTAAGTGTGTGAACACGATTTGGTAAAAGGTGTCGGTGAGAGGCCATGTAGGAGTACATGGTGGGTTGTCTCATTGAAGCCGTCCTCAGGAACTGAGTTCTGTGTTTGTGATCCATGATTCAGCTACTACCATACATTGGGCCCTGAAATATGACCCCGCTCGACTTCTTATTCACCCTAGTCCTCTGTCCAGGAGTTGCAAGTAGTTTCTGGTGTTTGTAGCTTACTGGAGGCCGTGGACAACGCTGGCCGTAGGGGTGGGCTGTGATGCGGTAGGTACGTGGCACGGTGTACCGGATGCCCGTTTGGTATCTCGGGAACCCTGTTCACATCGTTTGGGGCTGTGAGCGAAACTCCGGCCGGATCTCCTCATGGATGGAACCCGAATAGGCGATAAACCTGGACTAGAGACTTGAGTGTTTAGGTAGGTCGTGGTCTACACCCACGTCGGCTTTCGCTTGAAGTCTGCCGAGCACATGTCGTGTGCAGACGCTAAGTGGTGGAAACATGTATGAAGAAGTACACCCCTGCAGGGTTAACATCATCTATTCGAATAGCCGTGTCCGCGGTAAAGGACTTCTGGGTTGCTTATATCAGTTCATAGACAAGTGAAAGTGGATACTCTAAAATACGCAAGATAAGCGTGAGTGCTATGGATGGCGTTCTCGTAGGGAGACGGGAGCGGATCCATAGTGGTGTATTGATATGGTGAATATGTGGACTCGTGTGCGCCACCTCAAAAGAGTTACCTGCAGTCGTAGTTCAGGATAGCCACCGAGTCAAAGCTGGCTTGCTGCAGTTAAACCCCACCATCCCTTTGTTGATAATGATGCATATGTAGTTAGTTCTGATGTAAGTCTTGCTGGGTACATTTGTACTCACGTTTGCCTATTTTATGTTTTTGCAGAGAGACTTCAGTCTCACTAGTAATTCCGCGTGGTCTTCGACGTTTAGCTTGTTACCTCAGCTACGATCTTGTGCCCTCGGCTGGATCTGGTAGATAGTCAGGCTTCTCAGCCCTTTTTCATTTATAGATGTCTGTACCCAGACATGATAGCTTCCGCTTGTGCTTTGACTTGTATGCTCTGAGTGTTGGGTCATGAGACCCATGTTTGTAATATCTCGCTCCTCGGAGCCTATTGAATAAATTACTTGAGTCGTAGAGTCATGTTGTGATGCCATGTTGTATTTGCACATATCGAGCATATTGTGTGTATGTTATTGAAATGCTTGGTATGTGTGGGATCTGACCATCTAGTTGTTTATCTTTAGTAGCCTCTCTTACGGGGAAATGTCTCCTAGTGTTTCCACCGAGCCATGGTAGCTTGCTACTGCTCCGGAACACTTAGGCTGGCCGGCATGTGTCCTTCTTTGTTCCTGTGTCTGTCCCTTCGGGGAAATGTCACGCGATGAATACCGGAGTCCTGTTAGCCCGCTACAGCCCGGTTCACCGGAGTCCTGCTAGCCCAGTGCTACAGCCTGGATTCACTCGCTGATGACCGACATGTTCGATGCTGGGTCATGGATGCCTGTCCCTGTAAGTCTGTGCCACTTTGGGTTTACGACTAGCCATGTCAGCCCGGGCTCCTTATCATATGGATGCTAGCGACACTGTCATATACGTGTGCCAAAAGGCGCAAACGGTCCCGGGCAAAGGTAAGGCGACACCCGTGGGAATACCGTGTGTGAGGCCGCAAAGTGATATGAGGTGTTACATGCTAGATCGATGTGGCATTGAGTCGGGGTCTTGACAGCGTTGGTATCAGAGCTTGACTACCTGTAGGATTACCAAGCCAAACTGGTCGAAGTTGAGTCTAGAAATTCTTTAGTTATATAAGGGAATTGATTGTGGGATGGAACGTAAGGCTCTTTTTACTCCTTACACCTTATGCCTTCTGATCTGAGTCATCATCATCTCTTCTACGGGGATTAAGAACTAGGCTATCTCTTCTTTCTATCATGATCACGTGTTACTAATCCGTAGACTTATAAGATTTTTGGACTTATGCCTCTGTTCAGTTTTTACTGCTTCCGTATGTTAATTGTTGATCTCGAAACCGTGATATTGTGCTTCTGAGTGGTTATGCCACCATTTTTGTGAATGTCTCAAATCTTTTCTGAGCATTTACAGCCGTTATGCTGTCCGAGTCATTCCAGGTTTCTAAATAGTCTGATGCATTTGCAAAATCCTTTCCCTCTGGTTTCGATGTTCCTTTATGCCAGCTCAATCACACTAATTGTTGAGTTGAGGTATTCTATTGCCTTGACGTTTATGTTGGAGTTACTATTATGACCCTAGGTATTTAGGGAGTCACCTAGTAATCTAGCAACGTTTTGTGTTCCCAGTGTGAGATTCTGGCCTTTATTCTCGAAAGCATTCTGTGATGCTACTTAGTAGTAGGTATTCTATTCCTGGGTTTTGAACCCGAGATTCACTCTACTTACTTCATGTTGATAGTGTTGCTAGTTCCTTTAGGATATTAGTAACTTTGCGATAGTCCTCGAGGTTCGTGGTATATCCTTCTTCCAATTACCATGAACCATTCTTGGCAGGAGTTCTTCTAAACCAAAAGATGACAACAAGAGTGCTCTTGATGAGTTCTCCATTATATATTGTGGCTCTGCCAGTTCTACCTTTCCGCATGGATTGTCCGGAAGAAATATGTTGAATTCGTTCGACATGCCAAACCATGCATCCACAACTCAGAAAATCGTGTGTTCCTTTGAGTTGTCCCTCTTTAGTTGTCTACTGACCTTCGTCTATCAATTGATAGTCAAGAGTATGCGTGCGTTCGTTTATCGATGCCTATTACTCTTGTGGTCCGTCAAGCCATTCTATCGCGGAATGATAGGAGAAACAAACTCCAGTACCTCTTCCATATCTAGGATTGGATCAAAGCAATTGTGCTCCACAGATCAAAATGCCAGCCCAGCTTTTGATTCTGTTCTACCCTGAAGTATTACCGTCCTTATGTCAGGATTTTCATGAGGATTGCACCGGCTCTTGTGAATTCTTGATGTAGTGATACTTCTTGCCATCATTATTCATCCCTCGGTTCCGTGTTGTCGCAACCGGAATGCCGACAAGTGAATCATGATGTGTGAATTCAATACTCCTAGCAACCTTGTTGCTTGGTAGTTAATGGACAATAATTTCATTCTTAGCGTGTTGGTTTTGAATCATCATTCTAAGGTTGATCATGCTACCTAGTCCTTGTTCTCGGTGCACTCCTCGATCGATGAGTTAGGATTATTTCAAATCTTCGCTCTATTGATCATATCGTCTTGCCTCAAAAGGCAAGATTGTTCTCAAGTTTAGTAACATACCGGTGGTTCGTGATTTTCTGAATATCTTCTCGGAAGTATCACCAGGTCGTCACCTGACCGTTATGTTGAGCTCGTGATCAAGTATGTTTCTTGTGAACCACCCTTCTCCAAGAATCTGTGTTGGATATCCCTGAGCTAGTTGGTTAAGCTAGACAACAACTTGGAGAGTTGGAAGATGGAATCTTGCCCGATTTAGTTCATCTTAAGGGATATCCTGTGTGTGTGTGTGTGTGTGTTGAAGAAAGATGATATCTTCATCGATTGGTCCCTATGATCAGTTGCTGGACCTATTGTCTTATCAATCCTTTGATTTGAGTGTGGGCTATCGTCAAATCAAATCAGAACCAACGATATTCGTAATGTTGTCTTACTCGTGGTTTTTCCTCGAGCATACACCATTATATTTTTTTGGTCTGACCAATACTATCACCGTGTTCACATGATGGTGGAAGTCCAGTGATATGGAAATTCCGATGAGTTGTTGTTGAGCCCATTGACAACATCCTTATCTCCTCCATGATTTTGTTGAACATTAAGCTATTATTGGAAACTTCTATAAGCATTATCTTCATGTTCCGTGCTCGAAGCATATGTTTCGATGGAAGAAGTGACTTCCTTTGATTCACGTGCATTTGATGTAAGTTGCCGACGTGAATTCGAGAAGGTTTGTTTTTTGCTCCTCTGGAATCATCCCAAGTCAGTCATGCATGTGCAAAGTATACCATGGTTTGGTAGATTAATTACCTCCACTCCATATGTATTCCGTAGCACCCCAAGCCACTAATTGATTTGTTCAAGGAGAAGGAGTTCCTTCATAAGAGCTAATCCGGACTTATGAAAGAACTTCGATATCCTCCATGATGGTTCCCAACCAGAACTCGGTAGTGTTTTATTGTAAGACTACCATGTGATCATGTTTGTCTGAGGCAGCGTGTTCACACATGTGTAGCAGAACCAGCTCATGTTTTGGAGCTTGCTATCGTAGTTCATTTCCCGAGAATCTCGCAACGTCATCTCGTCGATTTGTGTTGCAAACTTTCATTTTTCTTCCTAGACTCGATGAGTCTGGAATATCCTGACACCAACCAAATCTGAGTCTCAGGCAGATATGATGGTTGGAACATTTCCCAAGAACTATAATATTGGTCCCTCGATAAATGGTAAAGTGGATGTCGTGGCCAACACACCCAGCCGGAAGACCTATTATTGTAGTATCTTGTTTGCAGAAGTTGGCCACCTCCCCATAGGGATTTCGTAGGATTTACTCCCTAGTTGCCCCTATGGATTTTTGTGTTCCCGAAGTCCGACCTTTTAATTGATGTTCTAGTTACCAAACCATATCTGTGAATGGGATACACTAGCACATCAAGGAGAACATTAGAAACGGAGTGCTAAGTGTCTCTCGGTCGATCATCCAGATTTTGTTTCCTTGGCCTCGCTAAGGTGAAATCTGAGAAAGTGTTATCTTCCTTTGCATCTGCATCATCCATCATCATTCACCATGGTAGTATGATGTGTTGCCAGGATCCTTGACACGGATGCTGGTAAAACCCTGATGAATATGGAAATGCTCAAGTTCTTGAGAGCACGCACAAGCGCTACGTGTTACCATCGGCTCTAACTGGATTCCTCTCAGTTTCCTCGGCAATGCTATGACCTTTTCAAACAGTGAATTCACTCTCTATTGTTGGGTTCTTCCCCAGTTACCAGAATCATTCCCAGCATTTGCATTTTGTTCCCAGCTTGCACCGCCAATGTGCCATTCTACCATGGGTCTCTTCCATTTCCGGTGATAAGCAAATTCATCCATTACGTTGTCTTCAACAAGGTAATCCACATCATCCAAGTCCGAGTATGCCATTCTACCGACCCCCTCCAAACGATCGCTCGAGAATTGTCTTAGGCTGGTTTAAAGAGTTTCAATGATCTATGAATCAAAGGTAATTCTTTTTGCCACTTAAGGGGATATTTCTACGAGTCACCTTCCCTAAGGTGCCTCGTTGTGGTTTCATGGCAACTCAACTCCTCGCTACATTGACAATCGATTACCACCTTCTTAAGCGTGAAATTGTTGTCTACCTAGTGAACCCTCGTCATCTGTTCCACTCCATCCTTCTAGAGGTGTGCTTCGTCTCTCAGCTCGAGAGATGTTGTTATGTCTCATTTCGTGGGTTAATCCTGAGTTGTTCGACTTTCGAGAGGAACAATTCTTTTAGGGTCTTTCCTTTCCTCTCGTTGTCATTATAGTTGGAGTTCTCAAGGCAAGACTTCAAGACAATGATGGTGAATGAATCAACGTTCAATTGAAGTGCACCCTGGATCGTGAATATTATACTAGTCTGCGTTACCCCTTCACCTTACCCTGCGCTTGAATCTCGAGACGAGATTCTTGTTTAGTGGGGGTGAGTTGTCACATCCCTAGCTTCTGGTTTGCTCTGAGCTAGCTAGTCATGTGTTGCATCATGTTTAAATTTTGCCTAAAATTGAAATGGGGATGTTCAAACCCTAGCATTAAATCAACTCAACTAGGGTGAATTAAAATCTTTTCAATAAACCCAAAAGGTTCCTAAGAAAAGTTCATGATTTCTGGTTAAGGTGGAAACCTCTGCCAAAAATGATGAATATATTCTTAGGTCATTTTTGGATTTTTGAATTAAATCATATTGTATTTGACTTTGGGCATTTAAATACTATAAATAATTTAAATGTTCAAATAAATGTTGGAAATTGTTAAGGGTCACTGAAATAATTC